>NW_027114528.1:157942-173027 GCF_000696795.3 Halyomorpha halys | reverse complement strand
TATATATATATATATAATTGACCGTATAATTTCAAACTATTTATTTGCCAATGCCGTTTCGCCCCACTTTGTAGAGAGCTTCATCAGTGTTCTAAGTATAGAGCTATCGAGACTTAGACTTAAGTAATGACTATTTTTGTTCTCTTTTGACCGAACCTCTCTTCATAATTGACAAAATTAGTATATTTGGGCATTGACCCTTATTTTCCTAAGGTACATAATCACTAACAATGATAACGCTTATTTTACTCCAATTGAATCCAACTTCCTCATCACAAGACTGAAACTGTCAGAAAGTAAACGATAATCAAATTTTCATTTTCTGAACAGCGTTAAAATTGAAAACAATTTTCAGTGGGTTTTTGAGTTTTATTAAAAACTTCATACATGACTGAGCCGATTGATGATAGAACTTTTGAATATTTTGTAATTAAAAAATGTTTTAGAAATTGTCAACGACTTTTTTTAGTGAGATATGATAGATAAATAAATAGTTATACTTACTTCTACATTATTTTATCGTTTAGTGACTGACCTATAAATCCTGCAATTGGATTAGTACAAGGAAACTAATTTAAAATATTATATTATACTAATTTAAATTTCTGATACATAATACCAATCTAATTACCTCCAAAATTTATATAATACGGTACTTTGACTTATTATCCCTTGATTCAAAAGTTAGGAAAATTTCTTAAGCTACATCTACTTTCAAGTGACACCGTGAATCGACGCAATTTCTTGTGTAAACTTCTTGCTTGATGGAAAGCAACTCCATGCAACTCCTTATAAATTAGAACAAGAGGCTAATTACAAGAAGCTTCTACAAACTTTTAAGTGCCACCAGCCTATCGTCCCTTAAAATGTTAGTTTCTAAGCACTATTGGTTGATTGGTTTCAAAGTAGCTACTTAATAAACAAACTTAACTTGCCATAGGTGGATAAATACTTTTGATAGTAATGATTTCAGAATTATTCATAGGAAATATATAGTCCAGTATGGTATTTAATAAAACATTTTTTGGGGACGAATTTATGTTATGGAGAGATAGCTACACACAAAAGTGAATTATTTAATTTTGTTTTTGTATTGTTGATATAGAGGAGACAAATATTAGTCCAGTATAACTAGACACCTTACGTTAAGATTAAAAAAACAAAAAGTGTCGTGTATTTTAGTGTTAAGTAGCACCAGTACCATGAGTTAGCGCGTCGAGTTTGAAATGGTAGGAATGGATGAGGCAAAAACTAAGTAATTTAGTGGTTTGTTTTTAATATCTTGAATACTTTTGGGATTTTGATAAGAGTTCTCTAGCGAAAAAAAGTAAACTAAATTCAATACAAAAATGGTCATATAGTTGTTTTCTTCTAAACAAAATTTTTTTTTTATCATTTAAAATAACAAACAATTTTCCTACATTTTTGCAAGTATCCATCATTGCCACCATATGTAATATAAATTACATGATTTAGAAAAAAAAGGTTACATTACCATTTTTGTAGAAAATTTAATGTACTTTATTTCGGCATGGATCTCAAATTTGTTTGACTAGACCTTTTTGAGATAAAAAATCATATTAAATATATTAGTTTTTATTTTTACATCCTCCCCCTCTACCTTTAATCGTGCAAATCCTTGTTAATTTTACGCATGTAATGAACTGGTGTTACTAAACATAAAATACAGATCACTTTTATGTTTTGAATGAGATCGTTAGGTGTTTAATTTTACTGGACAATTTGCTGATGTTAGAAACGACAGGGTTTAGAAAAAAAAAGTTAAGTGAACCCTTTTGTATGAAATTTAATGTTCTTATTTTTTATTTATTTATTTTTTTTTTTGCACAGAAGTCATTCTTCACACCTAACCCAATTATTATCTAAATATGAGTCAAACTAATTAAAAATATATAGATGCTGTATTTATTGCGTCCTTTCCATCACTAACTTGAAGCGCAAATCCTCTGGGCTTTTGGACATGTAATGTATTACAAAAGGTGCTAAAAAATATTAAAGAGATTTTTTAGGGTTTTGATTTAGTACCAAATTTGACTAGACTATATACACATTGCACACTTATTATTTTGAATTAGCTATTTTTTTTTAACCTAGGGGCAATAAATATATGATACAATTTAAATACATCTTAAATAAATAGAAGAAATTAGATATTTTTATTTTTTTTTATAATCTTAATCTATAGTTTTCCTTGGTTTTAAATTAAATTAAATAAATTCTTTCTACTAGCCCAATCATTTTCATTTTTCCCCTCATAAAATATACTTATAAATCATAGTCTATTTAATAATTAAAGTACTAACAAGTAAGTATAATAGTATTATAAATAAAATTCTATTCTAGTTTCACACATAAGTACCTACATACGCATAAATATGAATCTATAGCTGTTTTTTAACATATATGAAAATTGAAAATTAGATTTTTAACTAATTTTTTAATGCTTTTACTACTAACAATATCACCTGTTTTAACAAATATAACCATTCAATAAACCAAGGTGGCAAACATATAAACAAACTTAACCTAGACTAAACAATTCTGTAATAGTGAAAGCAATATTTTAACGCAGATGTGGTTTTCTGCTATTTACCCGTGCACCAAATCTACGATTTGCAAAGTACAAACATTAGGAAATTATCAACAATTAAACGTAGTTTTGAAAATATTTTTTATCATGCCACTAACACGAAAATTAAACTTTAAAGCTTGTCGAATTGTGAAGTTCTTAATTTAATTTAATTTTATCTTTTTAAATAATTATTCCTTTCAAAACTTGAGTTACGCACTTATTAAGAATGAGGAATTGGGAATGTAATTGCAGGAATAGTCTCTAATATAGGATCCGCTATAGTAATGACAGCCATTACACGAAGTGTATTGTCATGCCCTGTAACTGGGAAAGTACCATGCTGCTTGTGGGAACGTAACATATACTATCGACAAGGAAACGTGCCTCTCAACTTTGAGTCCGGTTTATCACTTGGTTATATGTTTGGAAAGTAGGCCACTACGTCCATATTAGAGGTGTTAGTAGCTTTTGTCACACTCACCGTACCCTTCTTGCTTCTTATGTAATAAGTAAATCCAACATTTAAACATCTGGTATTTATTTCTATGTTTAATGTCTTCTTAGCCTGATTGCAAGCTGCATTTACCTGTTTTAATTTATTTTCATTACAATAATATTGTGTATAGAAAATTGTGTATGTGAATTTGAAGGAGGCGGTCATAGTACAAGAGCCGGGAAGATAAAAAGTAGTTATCTCACCCCAATTTTTGATTACTTTAATGAAAACTAGGTATGATAACTAGTCAAAATTGATGAGTCTGCCAAGTATAGGTGCGGAAATAAAAAATGGCGACTGTTTCAAAACCTTCAAAAACATTAATTTTTCATTCGGAATTCTATATCTTAAAAACTATCAACAACACTAGAAAATCTAAGAGCACATTATTTATAAAAGAGTCAATTTGCAGAAATATTAGCCTTATAAGAGCTATTTACGTCCAATAGTTCTCGATATATAGCTTTTTAAAAAGCAAAATTTCTTAAAAATCAACTGAAAGATTAGTAATTAGTTATTTTATTTTGAGAAATCTATATCTCAGCAACTATGATGTCTATTAGCACTCAAATTAAAGCTAGTTTAATGGGCTATGAAGTAGTTTATGACGTTTATCGTCGTATGAGTAGTAGTTTTCATGATATATGCTAAAATAAATTGATTTATAGTTGTTCGGACGATAAGTTTGAATTATGAAAAACTTCATTTCAGAAACCACTTGTTTTTGACACAATAAACTCAGAAAATATTAATTTCTAGTTATTCGTATAAAATGTTGGATTTTTGTAAAATATATCTCTAGATGTATACGACGCACATATGTCTGCCTACACTCAAAATAAAGGAAATTTTACTTACTCTAATGTAGTTTATGACACTTATCTTCGCAGGGGTAGTAATTTTTATGATATTCACATATGAATATAAATTTGGCAAATGAAAATTTGTCTGAACAACTATAAATCAATTTATTTTAGCAAATTTCATGAAAACTACTCTTCCTACAAAAATAAACGTTGTAAACTACATTATAGCCCATTAAACTAGCTTTAATTTGAGTGCTAATAGACATCTGTACGTCAAATGGGTTTTGAGATATAGATTTTCAAAATAAATTGACTAACTACCGATTTTTCTGTACGTCCCATACAACATTTTTATGAAATGTTGCTTTTTAAAAAGCTATATCTCGAGAACTAACGTAAATAACTGTTTAAGGCTCATATTTTAGCAAATTTGCTCATCTTTAAATGACTTTATCTTAGGGTTTCTTGCGTTGTTCCTATTTTTTAAGATATAGAGCTCCGATTGAAAAATTATATTTTTTTATCGCTTTCAAATAGCACCTGACCTATACTTGGCAGACTCATCAATTTTGACTAGTAATTATACATAGTTTTCATCAAAGTAATCAAAAATTGGGGTGAGATAACTTGGTGAGATAACTTTTTCTCCTCTTGGGCTTTTGTACTATCAGGGCTGCGACCAAAAAGGACAAAAATACTATCGATTGTTTACCGACGTTTCAGCCAACAATTTGGGTCTATTAATCAGAGCTAGAATATAAAGATGTGAAGAAAGTAAAGCTAATGTAAGAGTAAAAGAGTGAATAATATAGCAGATAAAAGAATGGAGCCATACACATTATCAAGGGGAAAAACTTTATTAAAATACAAAGTTGTGCTGCCAAATTTCATTGGGTTGCTAGTCACACAGCATACTTATTTTATTCTAATCAGATAATATTTTTAATCTAACAACAAACAGGCCTAAAATATACAATAACAATTACAAACATTACTAGTATACAACATTAGAACATGACTTTTTTCTCCCTTTCTTTTTTTTTTTTTGTTTCATCTCTTTGGTTCTTTTATTTATTTTTTTCCTTTTCTTTTTCTGCCTTTTTTTACATTTTTCTTTTTCTCTTTTTCATGATTGTTTTTTATATTTTAATATAATATAAATATATATTTTTTTATAATTTAATAATATTTATTAAAACAAATATTAAGGAGCATAAAGATAAATAATTCGTGAATTCATTATCTTTAAACTTTCCCATGGAGAAAGGGAACATATTGAAAAAAATCGGTAAATCGGTCAACTAATTCAAAAGTTTATTGTTGACAAAGCTTAGACCATTTACTTTTATATATATGTAGATTTTTGTAATGGTATTGACATTTTTTTAAAGATAATTTGTAACTCATGAGGCCTTGAAATGGATTATGCCTATCTCAGAAAAAAAAAAAAAAATGTGCAGACGTAGTAAACCCATTCACGGTTTTTTCAAGTTCTGGTCTGGGGTAGTTCATTAAGTAATTTAATTTTGAATCACCAAAACTTTAATTAGAATAGTTTAAAATATATTACTTTTCTAAAGACATGCTGCTTAGTGCTGTAAACTAGACCGAACAAGGAAATTCCACCCCAAAACAGCTAAAGTGAGAAGTTTCTTAGAGGTCAGGAAAACATTTATTCTTGGGCATTGTAGAAGTTGCTATAATCTGGTTGACTCCAGTCTATAAAGGTATAAATTCAAATTTCCGTATTTAATAGCAAACGAGAATAGAAAATGTTTCAAAATTTTAAATTTGATTTCTTTATCAATGAATTTTATATGGTCAAATGAAGTTTAACATTGCTGTGTAAGACGCCTCCTAAGGGCTACACACTTTCTTTACACTCCTCCCAATTAATGCAAGTATTAGTTTTGATTCGTGTGATTTATAAAATTATGTACCAATACTCATAAGGCATTTATTATTTTGTTTTCTATTCATCGAAGTGTAACAAATGTGGTCGGACAAGATAGCAACTAATAAAGTGTTTGTAAAACTTTAAATTATTTCTAGAAATACAACTAACAGTTTAATTTACATAATACGGATAAAATACAACTGAAAAAATTAAAACAAAACTAAAAATTGAAATTTGGAAATAATAATTAATGATAGAATAATTATAATATATAATATCCTGATATGGTATTCCATTCTTGAGTATTATGAAATGATATTCCATATAATTAAAAATTATAATTATACCTTTATAATAAATTGAACAAATACCTTTTGGGACCACAGTTTATTTTATTTTTTCATTACTCCCTACTGAGACATGCCTGGCATAGCGGGGGGGGGGGGAGGGTATTCTTCAGGTTACCTCCCTATTCTAACTAGTGTCGAAAGGTCGAGTTTTCATTTCGTGGGTCCTCTACGAAATAAATGTCAACCCGGCCTGGACGGTGGCCTGGGACTTTGGTTACACCTGCCTGAAAACCGCTCAGATTTTGTTTATTTAATTCTAGGATTATATGAATATTAAAACAATTAAATTTTAAGGTTGGTTAATTTCTCTTCTTCGATTGTAAAGGCTTGTACCAACTTGTGATCCTAAAGTCTATAACTTCTTTCCATCACCTTAGGCTTTTATTTTCAAATTCTTTCTATTTAGCTGTGTTATATATTCGTTCGTTCCGTCTTTCTAGCGATTTTTTTTACTGTTGTTAGATCTCAAAGTGAATAATGTGAAAAGCTCACGCTTTAAAATAAACAAAAGAATATTCAAAATGCAGTAATGTAATTTAATAGTACCAAGAGGAAAAGCCACAAATAGATCTTCAAGGCAGCTAGGTGTTCCTAAGAGGTCTTAAACTGCGTTAGATAAACCACACACCCATTACACCTAGTAAGAAAACCATGGAATATTAATGGCTACAGAATAATATTAAGATTAGAAAATGAGAGAGATTTGTAAGCTGGGAGTAAGTACACTATATCAAAGTATTTCGCAAGGGCTTTGGCAAGAGAGAGACCAGGCTGAGGCTCAGAGGTCATAGCAATGACACAGAGGAGACAGAACAGGTTTGTGGCCCCACTAATGGTTCCAGCTAACTCCACTTAGCGCAATATTTTATCTTCAGAGTGCAGGTGGTCGTTGGGCTGCATTACTGTACGCAAAGTAAGTAGTCAAATATTGAATAAGACCTCAGCTCAGCATTACTCAAAAACAAAGTCAAACAAAAAGCTATAAAATTATAATTATGTAAATGTAAACGGTATTAATTGGACAGTCATTCTTTGGCTAAGTGAACCACACTCCACAGAAAACTAGGTATTTTGGTATTTAAAAACAATACTAATTTTTCCCTAAATGTATATATGTAATATATGAAGGGTAGATCGTAACGTAAGTTTCCAGAAGTTCTGGAGCCACTAGTAGGTTTTAGCCTCTATTTCTCGCAACTTGCAGTAATGTGTCCATTCTTGATTATACGTTGCCATTATTTTCTACACCGCTTATTGTTAGTGAGAATCCGTCTTTGATTGAGGTTTTAATTACTTCGACTGCCAAGTGCAAACTTCGTAGCACTAATGCTTTTTTTAGGCTAAAGGGCCTCCATATAGAGGCATTCGAGGAAAAGTTTATAACCGTCTAATACGGTCAAAAATGGCGTAGTGGGTTTACCGTGTGACGAATTGTAATTCCAAACAGGAAACTGAGCCAAAGAGTGATAGATTCACATGAGTTGATCAAAAGGGTTGATACTTATATTGGGTGGAGAACGCTACTCGTACAGAACGTGGAAACAAAAAAAATTTTAAAAATAATATATATTACCACTCGTGAGGAATGTAAGCAACAGACTTAACTTGAAGTGTATTGTTTTAAATTGGACAGCATAGAGAAATGAAATTCCGGTAAATGAAAAAATAGTGTTTGTTGTAATCTATAATTTTGTCTTAATTTGTGTATTTTAATTTATATTGCACATTGTGTATCTTCATTAATTTATTTAAATCTATGCAATTTTATATTTATAAAATATTTATTACTTTTTCTTTTACCTCAATATAATTATTTATTACTTTTAATTTTTAACTTAATATTTTTACTTATTCTATTTTAATTTTTATATGCATGTTTTTTTAATATTAATATACTGTAAATGGGGACGACTATATTGGGTATTATGTATATTTTTTTTTTACTATATTTTTTTTTAATAATTTATTTATTGATATTTACAACTGTATACATATATACACATCAAGTAAATTTGCTGTAAGTGATATTATGACATGATAAAAACATGTGGAGAATCTACCCATTGATTGAACTCCAAAAACATTTCTAAAGGAGAAGATCTCATCTTCTTTTCAGATGTCTAGGAGGATTATTAGGCAGTGAAGGAGAAGCCAGGTTAGAAACGAGTTGGTTTGGGTGGTGGGAAGTTTTTACTATATTTAAAATAGTTATATATATTATTTTATACTTTAACTTAAATTTATTTGTATGGGTGATGGAAAAAAATAGAGAAAATTTTGTAGAATTGAAACATTAGAAAAATTAAACATACTTAAAGAACGATAGAAAGCTGGGAAAAAATGTGTAAGGGAAGAAATAATAAATAATAAAAAAGGAAAAAAATAAATCATGTATAATTCTTGTAGACAATGTCGAAATTTTTATAATGCGAAAAAAAAATGCTGTTTTTTTTAATAGGAAAAATCGTGCATCACCATGTAAGTATGCTATGTATAAGGCAACTCAATGAAGTTGGCCTGCACAACAATTTTTTTAAAATTGTTTTTCTCTCCTTCTACTTTTTTTTAATTTAATCTAAATGCACAGATATATACATTTATCCAGAAATATGCTAAATAGCTAAATAGGCTAATTGCATTGAGGTACACTGGTTCCTAAAGATATTTGATCAGTTGTACAAAAATGGCGCAACCAAACTATCCTATTGCATAGAAATCCGGGTTTGCTCATGACAGTGAAGATTTTGATTTTGACAGCATTCATTGCAGAGATTACAAGTTATTATTTAATTATTAAAGTGATGTAATTCTTAAATATTTGTCAAATTAAAAAAACAGATAATATTTCATTCTTGCTCCAATATTCCGAT
Source organism: Halyomorpha halys (assembly GCF_000696795.3). Lineage (NCBI taxonomy): Eukaryota > Metazoa > Arthropoda > Insecta > Hemiptera > Pentatomidae > Halyomorpha > Halyomorpha halys. Next base: position 164,015 of record NW_027114528.1, on the reverse strand, counting down.
GTAATCACTTACTGATACAACAGGCTGTGAACAGCAGACCACAAGACGAGAAGCCAATGATCCGTTTGTGAAAAGTGACAAACGGAAGAACATTCCTTGAGCACAGTTTGTGGTCTCCCTCTGAGTTTTTCACAACGATCCAACCACAAACCACCAAAAATTGCTCATATCCTCTACATAACAAAACCCACTAAATTTGATGTGCTCCATTCTTCGTCATACTATTGATTTCTCTGGAGTCTGAGCTTACCCTTTGTTAGCAGACACCTTTCATTATTTCAATACTCCACTGTATTTTGTTTCTTGTAAATCAGTTATATGTCATTGTAGGCCTGTTCAAAAGACAATATTTAAAAGTCAACTTATCTTTGTTGGCTGAACATTGAGAACAGTCTTTCTGAATTTTTTTTAATGGTTATTGATGCAGCGTTCATGTAAATATGTACATTTCACCTTTGCGATGTAAATAAACAGAAAATGACAATAGCTGCGCATCCAGAGAATCAAAAGAAGAAATTTATCTTACTATTTTATCAATATTTTATGGAATAAAAATTGGTAACAATCAACTAAAAGACCACCATTACAAAAACGCTATACAAATCTCACTCCACAAAGTTACTTAACATTAAAAATCATTAATTATAATCATCAATTAACCTTTAATCGAAAAAACTGACAAAATACAGAGGCATATAAATAAAACTTATTAAATCACAAACTTTCCATTGCAGTAAAACGACTCCTGCTTTCATATAAAGAAAAACGAAGACTTTTTGAAATCATTACTAATGTAAGAGAATAAATGTTCTCAACTGAAAAATTATTACTTGACAAATACGAATAAAATTTTAAAGAATTCGTTTTCATCACACACTGAAACAGGTGCCCTGACAGATAACTCATATTCAAATTTTCATGACTGTTCTGTCTTTCCTTTTTTTTCGGTATTGTGTGATATTACATTCCGTCGTATACTTTTTGGCATTATTAATAGAGTACTAAAAAAAAAATTCAAACCATATTTATAGCGATATGAATTAAATAATAAGAAAATTATAAATAGAAAAAGAAAATTGAGTAAAGTAAATTCTAAAGCACATTCATTTATATTTAAATCTATCTAATTTACTAGACACATTTTTATCCTCCCGAACTTCTTTAATTACTTAATATATGTAATCTTATATATGTATAAGTCTCTACACTCCTTATTATATCAACATACCAATATTTCGGCCAATTCGGCCATCCTCAAAGAAAATCTTAAATATAAATTTACACCTCACATCTAAATTAAAAAAATATGGAGGCTATTCTGCCCAGGTCATTAATTACAAGTCAAATTACCCTATTTTGTCACAGTTTTATTAATTTTTAAAACTTTTAATTTCAGATCAACTTACACTACCAACTATCATATAAACGAACTTTAATTACATTATTTATGCAGGATTTTTTTTTATTTTCAATTTTTTTTTATGTAGATAATTAAAGAAGGTAGTAAAAATAAAATGGCTTTTTACGGCTAGTTTTATTATATCGTTTCTCTGGACCTAATACCTAAAAATAAATATATTTTTATTAATCTGAATTATAGTACTATAACCCCAATGATGACGGAGCAAGGAAGTTATGATCAGTGATTCCGATGGTGGAGTGCAGTCGCCAGCATTAAAAGCCATTTATTCGCTGAAGGACTCCATCTCTCGGCGATATTGGCTCCGGTAATTGGAGTTGGTCCTGAATAAAACCGAAATTGCCCGGCTGCACTCAGTGGGTCGTCTTTATTCCCATTTAAGCGAATGATATGTTATTTATTTCTTTATAGTGTCCAAAATCATCCGGTCAGTATATGTACAGGTATTTCTTCATCGAAAATCCTAAGTATAATTTTATATATAATCTTTTCAATTTCTTGAGACTGGTATTTATTTCTTAAATAAATCAATTGGTATAAATAATCTCAACACTCTTTATTATATCATCAATAGTCCAACGTTTCGGCTAATTCGACCATCCTCAAAGACAATCTAACAATTAACAGCTTATTATAAATTCATTTGTAACAATTGTAGCCATAACATTATTATTAATAATTTAACATACCTTAAATATAAATTTACAGCTCACATTCAATTATTTAAAATGTTTTACAGGCTATTTTGCCCAGGTCATTAATTACAAGTCAAATTACCCTATGAAACAATTAATTAATAGGGAATCATATTAATCATTATTGAGCTTACCTAAGCTTATGTCTAGTTACCTATTTTATCACAATTGTCATTAATTTTTAAAACTTTTAATTTTAGACCAACTTAACACAATCGACTATCATATAAACAAACTATTTTAACCTTTCTGTCAGGCTTATAATTAATTTATTTCAAGTTACATTTAGGTCTAAATTTTTGTTTATTTTATTATTAAAATTAATTGTAAATAGTAAAATAAAATTTTACTCGTATTTTTCATAAATTTATTTTGCTTAAAATCTCTGCATTGTTTTGGTTCAAATTTCTTGTATCTATTTTAAAATTTACTATATAATTGCTGTCTTCTGAGATATAAACTGACTCAAGTATTTTTCTTTCCAACATATTGTTTTCTATATGTAAAATTATGGTGTTAAAAAAATCAAATTTGTGTTGGTTTTTAGCCTCATTCTGCTCTAGCGCTATTTTATTTTTAATATATTTTATCATTCTCCTCATTTCTTAAATCATTTGATCACATTCTTATACACATCTGTGTTGGATACATTCTATCTCCCAACAATTCCTTAGTTTCACTTATATATAGACAGTTGAACAATTTAAACACGGAATGTTATATATCAATCCTGATGTAAATAATTGAATGTGAGGTGTAAATTTATATTAAGGGTTATTAATAATAATTTTATTGTTAAAGTTGTTACAAATGAATGGATAATAAGCTATTAATTGTTAGATTGTCCTTGAGGTTGGCCGAATTGGCCAAAACGTTGGACTGTTGATGATATAATAAAGAGTTTTGAGACTTAATATGGGTACCAATTAATTCACTTAAGTATGATGTTTGGTCTAATTTTTTTTTATCAACTTTTCCTGCATTCAGACAGCAAAAGATTTCTGTAAAAGAAATTTAAAAGCATAATTTTAAAAGCGATATTGTTCGGGGACATTCCTATTCATACAAGAAATGTAACCCTCTGTTTTGAATTTAACAGTTACCACATACAGTTGAGGGACCCTTATAATATAATTTATGGAAAATATATCTAATTATTTTTGTTATGAATGTTAAATGTATCAAAATGTTATCCGATTTTTTGTACTTAGAAGATGTAGGTTACCACAAAAGGTAACCATCATTTTTATAACATTATTTAACACTTTTATAACCCTTCTAAGTATTAGTTAGTTAAGAATGAGTTAGCAGTTGTTTGATTGACTTTTTCATGTATTTCAACGTTTTTTTTTTTAAGATTTGCTACTTATATTTGTACTTATCTCATCTGTTTTAAAGCTTTAGAGAAGAGAAATATTCGTTGATTAGTGAAGTATTTACTTTATGGAACATTTGAACTTCAAATATCACGGTTACCTTTTTCACTTGAAACTGATGGGAGACTATTTCGTCGATCACTTTTGATAAATGCAGTTGCAACAATAGTAGTATCCAATTTCCCTTTTTCAGTTTTATTTCTTAGGCTACCACCACACCGATCATTAAACCAATTACTATGACCATATATTTAGTGACCTTATCATACGAGTATATAGATTGTACCTTCATAAAAAAATATTCTTTTCGAATTCTAAATTATTCAACATTGATTCCTCCTGGGGAAACTTGACAAGCGTCTCATCTAGAATTCACATTTGGGTAAATATGTCAAATTATAAAACCCCTATTGTACTTTGTTTATTTCACTCGCAAGTTTCGGTTAAAAAAAATATATATAGCCCCGAGAAACGAAGTAACCAATCCAAGGTATTAATACTTATATACGTTGAGCCTTGGATTAAAGTTTAATACGAACTTGGGCGTTACTAACAACGTGACCATAGGATCAGTTTCGTTCGAGATTCAATTATTAAGTTTGATCACTTCAAAATAAAGTTAACAGCTTTATTTCTCACACAGAATTGTTTGTAAAAGTCCTTTTGTTAGTTGTCTTTTCTTTTTCTTACAATTTATTTATTTCTACCTACAATTTCGTGAAGTTCTTCGTCGTTTGGTGAAATGTTAAATCGATATTCAACTATGAAAATGCATTAATAGTCTACAAAAATTTATATTAAAGCTCTGAGAAAGACAGGAAAGAAAAATACTACCAGTATTTAAATATAAACTGCATTATGATGGTAGAAACATCAAGTTTAGAATAAACTAAAATTGAAATTGTATTCCTTAAATAAGCAAATTTTTGAAGAAAAAAAATCTTTTTTAAATCTGAGATTAGTGGAAGTATGGTTTAAACTTCAAGTGCAAAAAACTGGCCCTTGGTGGCACAGTACATTCTCATTCAATATCTATAAAAACACTTAACATTTCTCTATTTTTTGTTTTTAACCTAAGGGAGTTTCTTATTAAAGTAGTCTTTCCAATCAAGGAAATTGCTTTCTTAGTTAATATATTCAAAGACTAAGAAGCCATTAAATACCAAAAGTATAAGTTGTATACAAGAAAAGTAATAAATTATCAGATAAAGTCGAAGCTTTTGATACTGTAACTTATTAGATTATCGATAAGCTTGCGGTACTTGATTGCACCTTGGGTAAGCTACACGATTTGGATTTCTAGCCAGGGCAACAAACATTTTCATTGAAACGTTGAATAGTTGATATTTAGATGAATTTATTTAGTTAGATAGATTGCTTGCAGATGTATCAGTTAGATCTGAGTTTTTAAACATCCAAAAATTAACGGAAAAACTTTTTGCCACATTTATGATTTTTTCATCATATCGCTACTGTCAAGCTTTCTAAAACATATATATTCGTATTTTATATGTATGTTTATATTTTTATTCCAATAATCCGGTTGGTATTATCCAGTCAGGAAAATATTTGCTATTACACCTGGACTAAATTATAAAACAAAATTACGATGATTACTCAAGATTCTTACGCCTGGAATGTACTAACCCAGAGATTTATTTTAACCCTCGTAGTTTATAATATGCTAATATCCCCTCTTAATCTCTGAAAGCAGTAAACTCTCCTCTCGAAGCTATTAACTAGGAAACGTACTTAATCTTGATTGGGTCAAGGTAAGTTTGGGTTAAGTACGTTATACCATTATTGGCTTCTTCTTGTCGCCGAAGATGGAACAGCTCCACACTCGAATGGAATATCCTTCTACCTCCGTCTTCGGCAAGGTTATCTTTTTTTGTCCCAGTTCCGCCTTATCAACCTCCAGATCTCTGTCAGATTGTGAGAAGCTATTGAGTTCTTGTGGTAATAACATGCTCCGAGTGTCCTTAGAAAAAGTTGTCCTTTTGTTTTTTAGTATTTTCAATTAAAGTGTATCTTTATGAGCCTCTTTGCTAGTAAATCAATTTATTACACTCTTCATTTCTCTTTGGCATTTGAGTAAGTAAAACTAGTAATATTAACAGTGATTATTAAATAATGAGAGACTTTTATTTAGGACCTTATCTTCAATATAAACACATTTCCAATAATAAAAAATAAAATAAATTCTTAAAGTTCTTAGGTTATTTTTTAGTTAAAATAAATATCCTGAAAAATCTGAACAAAAACCTTTTAACAAAATTTTTAAACAAGTTCGTGCCCGAAAATGGAAAAAATAACTCTAGGAAATCACTTAATACTGACTTTAGAACTTCTTTTCATAAGGATACAGACAATTAACTATATCAAGCAACGACGATCGTAATACAAAATGTACTCTCCCCATATTTGTCCTTTCTGACAGAATTGTTTGGATTAAATAGGGTGAGAGTCATGTGCAACGTTAAAAATTAGCAAAAACTGCCCCAATATTTCAGAGTCCGAAAATCATTAGAATTTCTTTATTTTTGTCTTCAGATAGTTTTTTTTTTGTCCAAATATATATA
>NW_027114528.1:142992-157880 GCF_000696795.3 Halyomorpha halys | reverse complement strand
TATTTGGAAATATCTTACAGCCAATTTAATATCGTAAATTCATGTAAGATATAATAATAAAGTTATAATGTTTCAAATCATGATGTTCTGGGACAGCCAATAAGAATTGCAGTGCTCATGGCAAGTATAACATTGCAATTATTAATTTATATGCCTATCAGAAATTTTTTTTTCCCAAGATTGTGTAATAACTAACTATACTAATGAAATCATGACCCAATACATTTAGTAATAAATTAAGAGTAGAGCAGTCTTCAGGGGGGAAAAAGTAGTTAAATCAAGCAATACAACTCCAAACCGACAGTGGTTGCCTTCCTTGTAAAACTTTCACATACAGCAAGTATTGGTTATTAGTTGGGATTAGGCTTGGTCTTATCTTACCTTTGAAACATTTTCTAAAAGAAGTAACGGAGTTGTAGGGAGCTGGCAACACTGAGTGCTCTGGCAACACTGAGTGCTCTGGCAACACTGAGTGCTGGGTAACCTGCCTCGTGTGGTTATCTAAGAGAACGGTCATGTGAATTATTATTGTGTATCGCTATTATATTATGTTATATCAATATATGTTCATCAAGATTATAAAGAGTCCATAATCCGTCCCTCCTAATAAAAACAATTAGAGGAGCTACCTGCTCACACACCATGCAATCATCTTATTTGGGCAAAGGGAGTTACAGAGCGACTGATTTCTATTGCAAACATCTTTTTTAATAAATAAACAAAAATGGCCAATATGAAGCAAAAAAAAATTATGATCTTAGGGATGGTTTCCAAAAATGTGTGCTGTCTCAACTGGGTTAAAAAATTATTATAGTCATTCCCAAATCTTGAAATATAGGTGAAATATCATATCTGCCAATAGAAATGACGAGCCATGGTATTTGGTAGACACTCAAACAGTAACCTTGACAGAAGGTAATTCATTTAATTCTCCTGACATTGTATAGCAAATATTAATATTTGCAAATTACCAACAAACCTACGGAGTCTATGAAAAAAAATTAATCTAGCTACATTAAAAAATTGTTTAAAACTGGAAATTAGCTAGAAAAAAACATTTTATGCACGCGGGACTTAAAAATTCGCCGTTGTTTGAGAATCACCGATAGAAATTTGCAATATTTGAATAATTCTTACACAGGATAAAAAAAAATGACAATTTTGTTCTCGCAATTTCCATTAGAGCTGGATCTGCGGTTGGATTATCCTTCTAGGTCTGAATCCGGGATAGAACCCAGGTGGCGTTGCCCCTTGTTAGTGGCTTATTCTTCGTGATAAGGCACCAGCTGTAAACAAACGATTCTTCCACCTTAACTTTTCCTTATTATAGTTTTATTTTTCTGGTAAATTACATATTATATATTTTTTAAAGTTTAAGTCGCTATCCACATACAATAGCATGTTCTTCATTACTCTATTGATGCATAGCATAACATATTGTGAACAAAGCAGTTTTATTATCCACTTCTTTAGAAAAAGGTGTGATGTCAGAAATACCATCGATAGTAGTTTCGATAGCGTAGTGAATAATATAATAAGTAATAAGTATAAATAGTGATATGTATCAAGGAATTAAAAATTATTAATATTCTAAAAGTCTTACATATGTCTTGTCATACCTGTGCCGGGTATGTCAACAAAGGGTACTTTGCAGGTGGCTAAGGGACACAGGTGAAAGGGTCCTTCCTGAACAAATCTATTAAAAAAAGGTATTGCCTGCTGGCTTTGTCGGTAAGCAGATCAATTATAAACAATACTTAAACCAAATACTTTTCTAAATGTACCATTCCTCGTAACGTATTTTTCTTGGGCGTGGCTGATGATAGCCAATGAGGAAATAAGATTCCCAAAAGGCGACGCCCCTTTTTGAAAGAAGTAAAGGGAAGCAGTAGAGGTACAGAAGTAAGAAGACGGGCTAGAGAAGAGCATGGACTTTGAAAAGTTCTAAGAAGGGCTCTTCAGAAATGGAACTCCCGGGCTGAGATCAGAACCATGGTTACGACAACACGACACCAATGGCGAAGACTTCATCACTACATACCTCGACACTCATTCCACCCAAATCAGCAGCTATAAATATATATTAGGCAATAAGTAATAATCATATTTTATGGCAACCATTTATCTGGATCATTTCAATCATCTTAATAACACCATTTATCAATAAATTGTAAATAAATACTCATTTCCTTTATGTAGCTTATTTACTATTATATTACACAGTACCGCCCCTTATTATATTATATAATTAATGGTAACGATATTTTATTAAACTAAAGATATTTAATTGGTAACTGGTACGCAGCAATCGAACATATTCTGCATTAAAGAAAACAAATACCTTTTATTAATGAATACTAAGGGGGATTGGAGCATCCATTGACTTCTGTTTTATAGTTGATGTAGAACTAGTATGGTGTTGCCTGTTCCTACAGGTAGCCTATCCTTACCTGATGGTTCTTACCTGAATGGGCCTGTCGTGGGTGGCACACGCCTACGCTCCGACCTTTTGCGGTCATAAAACATAACGGCGTAGTAAAGCAGGGAGAATAATTTACGTTAGGCTTGGATGAAATAGTTCACGTCTGCTTTCAGGTATGCATAGCCAATGTGCAGACTGCTTCATTAGGCAGCGAACTAGCTACTCTCTGATGTCGATTTTCAAGCGTAATGTAGATAATTTATCAAACCGGTCGTATCAATAGTAGTAGTTGTAGGACTAATACCCGTTATTGAGTAATGATTATTGATCCATAGTATTGATTAATGGAACAATGAGTTAATATACTGAATAAAGTCGGGTTAACTATAAATATGTATATATCTGTACCTCGGAGGGATACAACACTATGTCCAGTAGTGATTCACATGCTTCAGAAGGATAAAACAACAGTGGTGTTCTATCCCTCTAAATGAAAGTGGACTTGGTGTTGTTTTAAAACATGCTTTATCCGGTTCTAACTGGTTTTGGACATAGTGCTCTATTCCTCTAAGCAATATGAGAAAAGCTGATTTTAACTCTGTAATAAAGTCAATATGGAAAAAAATGGACATAGTGTTGTATCCCTCCGAGGTACAGATATATTCTTTTTTCCATATTTTTCTTTAGATAAGGAACTATGATACTATGATATTCCACCCATTTTTTCCCTTTCAAATCCATATTTTAATTTAAATTGTGACAAATTGTATAAAAAACATTACCTTAAATGCTGATTTTTATAAGGAATAATTTCTGCCGTCATTGCATGTTCCTAAGCATCTTATTTTTTCCTATAGTACTCTACTGTAATCAATAAAAACATTGTTGAAATTAATTAATTTTGAGTAAATGGTGTGGCTGAGGAACCTCGATCCATACTGAAATCTCTGAAAACTAAAAATAATAAAAATAATAGTAATAAACAATAATTAAAAATAATAATAATTCACTGACAAAAATACGAATCTATTTTTAAAATATACAAACTTACCACTAACAGTATTAGAGTATAGAGAAAGCAATAACACTTACCTAAACTAAAGGGACATTACGGCCGTGCGGGTTGGGGCGCCGGTCCCAGTGCGCTCGGTTCGGAACGTTGTGGGTTCGATTCCCACCTGGGGCAGCTAACATTCATTTTTCGGCGGTCCCGAAGAATGTAACTTGACACTTCCACCTTTGTTAGTACGTAGCGACAACTCAGGTAGACGTCTGGGGTTGGCAAAAAGGACCACTAGGTCCACTTGCCGGACTTGTACCCCCACCAAATACCAGTACCAGTACCTAAACAAAAAAATCAGTACCGCAATACAAGAAGGGTTAGGAGTGGAGTACTTTGTAAGAAAGGACTGTTACTAGAACAACAGTTGGGCAAGGAGGTGATTGTGGTCAAAATCACGCTGAACTGAAAATTTTTTCCCCAACTAAGCACACACTTTATGAGGCTGGGTGGGCCCCGTATGGCTCCTGAACCTACAGAGTTTACTCACAGCTACAGTAACAGAATAAATAATTATCTACCAAAGCCGGGTTTGAACAGCGGTCTTTGCACTTTGTAGCACAGTTCCTTACCACTGAGCCCCACCATTAAATATATTTACTCTGATGATTTCAGTAAATATTTAAAAAAAATTCTCTCCTTTATTTTCCAGTGTCAACTTTAAATAGGAAAGCCTCTTTAACTATAATAAACCGTATTCGTTTTAGTCATTTTTTTGTCATAGTAAGTTTCAATAAAGTTTTTAAAATTATTTACAAAAATCGTCAAAACATCTCTTCGTACAAAAATAAAGTTTTTTCCCCTCTATAATGTTTCATTTTTGCAATAATAAGATTACTAGTATCTAGTCCAGTTATCATACAGGAAAAAATGCACAATGATTATCCTTTCTCGTTTTGGGTTTTGCGTATGTAGAATATTCCTAGCTAATCTTTAAATAATATAATTACCAACTTATTATATATAGATGACAGACCGTATGTCAATTAGAAAGAGATGATCAGTACTACGAACAAGAAAGAAAAGTATTTTTTCAATTAATTATTAAAAAATTGTAGAACAGTTTAAGTTCGGTTAGTCTATTGTATACCTCCGTCCTTGACAACAGCCACGATGAAGTTCTGGAATGAAACATTGGCAATAAATAAATAATTGAAAATTATATTAATTATTATTTTAATAATAAAATTATATTAAAGATTAATGATTAAACTGCTTCTTCCATTCAAATAAATTACTATAAGTCAAGCTGCCACCAATATCGATACAATTTTTTAAGTAATTGATTGATTGGAGAAGTTGCTTGGGGTCAGTAAAGGACAACATAAATGAACAAAACAATATTTATTTTATGCCGATGTTTCGACCTGAGTTTCAGGTCTTCATCTGGGATAAAGAAGAAAATAGATAACACCAAAATTTAGAGAAACATAAAATTGAAAGGAATAGTATAACAAACAAATTTGGAATTATACAAAATATTGAATTGAATCATAAATAATAAAAAAAAAATTATGACCAACTTCTCCAATCAGTAATCTACGGTCAACTATCTACACCTCATTTCAAATTTTTAAATAATTAATTATAAATATGTTTGCGTTTATGAAACTGATTTATTTTTATTAAGACCTGATAATTCAGGAAATCCTTTAGTAGTGAGTGTGAGATCCTTAGAAAGGTGAAGAAGATTTTATCAGAACATTTTTCTTAGAAAGAGATCCGATTTTTCAGAAACATAAAACATATAAATAACGTGCGATTTCGTAAAAAAAGTAGGTTTGGCCTCCAATCTGACTGAATTAGTTGAGTAATTGAAATAAAAACACTATATTATTTATTAGTGTGTAATGAGAATGTGAGAGACGGGTCAAATTTGTTTTGTTTTAATATAAAGGAAACATTAATAAAAAAAAAGAGAGAATAATATATGAACGTTCTACTTCTAGTACGTGGATAAATGGATAAAATCGTATACGATTTTTTATTTCCTATTGCGAATGAAATGTGATGAATGCATCGCAGATCGATATCAAGATTATTAATCGATTATTTGACCTTTTGGCTCTGACGCGAGGCAAAGATTAACTCGGTAATTTGTTTCAAGGCCCCAGTCTGACGTGGTTGGTTGAATTCGGATGTAATGGGACGCATCTCTAATAAAGAAGATTTATTCATCCCCGTCATTCTAATTCACATACAAAACAGGGCCACTTTATCCAAACTTATAAATACGTATGACAGACAAAAGGAGCTATGATCTAATATAGTATATAAAATTCCTTATGAAGAGAACTGCGGGAAATCCTTATAAAATAAATAAACTCAAATATAGCTGTGCCTCTATAATAAAACATTAAAAAAACATGACTAAAATGCTTTCACCACGCATTTCAGACAAATAGAACGTAGATATTAATTTGATAGTCCTAAAATTACATAGGGTGGTAAATAAGTCATTTCGGTTTTGTTTTTTTGGATGAAAGAAAACAGGGTATATTTTGTACATAATATTCATTTTAATTTACGATGAAATGTCCATTATTTTCGACTACCTTACCCCATCTCTCCAACAGCTGAATAACCCCATGTTCATAGAATGGCTGTGGTTTATTAGCGAAAAGTGATCAAGGTGCTTTCTGAAACCTTGTACGTTTTCCACGTAAGGAATTTTGTTGAGACCGGAATAAGTGGGGACCTTCCTTTGGTGAATTGGAAGGTGGGGCAAAAGATCCCATCTACGGGCTAACAGTTTATTGCGAGTGACTAACGTGGACTAAGTAAAGCATAGCCTAGCGTTGTCATGATGGAATACGTCACCTTTTCGATTTGCTAGTTCTGGGCGTTTTTTCTTGGTCACCAAGATTTTTTTCGCACCATATTATCGATAATCCACTTTTCATCCCGTCACAAGTCTTTTAAGAAATGGATCGTTTTCTTGATGTTTCCGCAGTGAATCGAAAATGGAAATGCGTGTTGCCAAGTTGGCTTCGGCCAAAGAGTGGGGGACCTAAACATCAAGCCTATAAACGTAGCCGAGCTTCCGCAAATGATTTTCTACGCTTGTATGTGATAGGTCAAGGACCTCTGCAATGTTTCGCATTGCTTGGGATGGATTTCGATCGACTATTGCCTTAACATCAATAGCTTCAATTACTTGTGGGCCCCTAGGTCGCGCTGCGTCGTTTATGTCAAAATTCCTTGTTCGAAACTTGGCAAACCAATTTTGGAACGTGCGCTGTGTTAAGACATTATCCCCATAGACCCCGCATATTTTTTTTATGTGCCTCTGAAGCTCGCTTTCCTTTTTTGAAGTAATAAAGCAAAATATGCCTATGATGCACGATATTTCCGTCCATCTTCTCAGCTTGACCTAATTTTATAAGTTTCAACAGACATAACTGTTTACATATTACACATAGGATAAACAACCCTCTGTTGGGATTAATTGTATCAGAAAAATGTGACGTATTATAAACAAAAACCGAAAGGACTTATTTGCCAACCCTATACATCTGGAAAAAAACAACTTCAAGCGAATTCTAAAAGAATGGCTCACTATAGAAAAATATTAAAACGGGCTATTAACTAAAAATCAGATGTAAAAAATTTAAATTCATGTTAATCCAGCCTCATAAACTCAAAATACATAATTAACAACACTAAGTATATATAGACTAGATACAAAACAGAAATATAAGTCGCTTTTTGTAAAAACCAAAAGCCAACCCACATTTACTTTCCGCTATTTCACACCTTTATAGCAAAATTGAAAAATATTATGTATCAATTTGCGTATGTATTCTTATGTGGTGTCTATATTTAATTCTGAATGCATCTTAGTTATTCTTCTAGGAAATGTGTTTAACGTTTTCCTTTTTTGTTAAAAATAGTAAAACCAATTTCGTTTCTTAAGGAATTACATCAAGAATAATTGGGGAGATCAGTTTTACAGTAAATACAAAACAGTATACCTATGAAATCGAAATTTTCGCGTTTAAAAATGTTCGTAATAGCTATTTGTAAATATTAAATTTTCAATTTAAGTCTTATTAAAAATTCCATAAAATAATTTGTAATTAACGTTGAATATTAATAATTACCTATAACTATAGCTATATAAGTTATAATATGATAAGGCATATTTTCCGTCTTATTACTCCCTACCAATGTTATAAAATGTATTTAAGGAGCATTGACTCCATGAATCAACCAATGATATTTCATTTTTACTTCTTGTAACGTTTCCCTGCCTTTCTCCTTACTTTTTTCAATTATTTTTCTGGATTTTCTTTTAAGGAAGTCTGGTAGGTCAATTTCAATAAAACTTTTTTGAGGTAAAAAAAACTTCCAATTTTAATGTAATTTTTTTTAAATTAACATATTGTTGCATAACGCTGCGGGACTATTGTCATGTACTTTAATAAACATAAGTGGGACATATAAATAGGGCAGTAACCAAACAGCACACTGGACTTGAGATATGGTCCAAAGAGGTATTAAGCAATATAGAGCAATGGTTGTGCTAAAGAGAGGAGAAGAATGCACCAACAAGGAATGATAGAAAAGTGAAAACAGTGTAAAGCAATTCATTTTTCTGAGCAATGTACATATGACATGATTTCCTTTGTGAAATACACATTTTTGACTGATTATGAAGTAAATATAATTGAATGAATTATAATTGGTATTATAGTGGAATATTATTGTTTGTAGGTTATTAAAGTATATGAATATGGGACAATAATCCCAAAATGTTGTGCAACAATATGTTAATTTAAAATAAATTACATTATAATTGGATGTTTTTTTAACCTCAAAAAATTGTTATTGAAATTATTATATTTCTTCCAACAACTCATAAATTTTATGTGTATATTTGATATTTAATCATATTTAAACAAGATAGTCAACTGTAATTAAAATAAATAGAAATATATCATACCTTTTAAAAAAAATTTTAAACGGCACCCTTCACTGTCCGGAAATGAAGAATAATAAACAATTATTTTAGAATTGGTTCCATGAGTGTTTACCCGGCCCGAAGGTCTATTGTTCTTTCGCAAACATTCAATCTGATTAGTAACTAAACTTTCAAGGCTCTACAAACATCCAGTCCCAAAGCTATTTAAATATTGCGCAACGAATGTTTTATTTTTTAGATGAACGAAACCACTAGAAAAGAAAAGGGACAAAATTTACTGAGACATGTTCTTCATTAATTTTAGATACAAATAATAAGTCATTCATCAAGTTAGAAAAGTAACATAATAAATTCGTTATTTTTATATATTTCAATTCAATTATTCGAATTATTTTGAACAATAGAATTTTTAATTAATACTAAATTTAGTCGTCATCAGGCCTAAATTTCAGTTTTAAGTACACTCTCCACCCAATGGTAGTCTTACTTATCATACCTTTAAAACAGGCCATTAGTAGTATTGCTCGATGCACGAAATGTCACAGTCTCACATGAGGAGATCATTACACCAAAAGTATTAAAGGGAATCCTTCCTTGACGACCCGCCCTCTAAATCCCCGATTCAGATCTTATCTCACTATTGAAATATTTATTCAAAACAGGGAGAGGAGACTTAAGTTTTAAAAAAAATAGTTGTGTTCAGCATTATTTATAAAGTGGCTAAAATTATAAATCAATATGATATCATGGGGTCCTATTTTTAAAACATATACATTTGACGAAAACATATCCGCAATCATACATGAACATATCATAACCCCAAAAATATTAGAAGGTAATCATTCTATTTTATAATTTTTTTTTTCGTTTCATTATATCATTTTAATATTATTTTAAATTTTATTTGCTTACTTGGAATCCACACACAAGACTGAAACGACAAGAAACTGCTCGTTGATTCCGATTGCTACAACACTTACCTGACAAACGCTCTAAACTTCCCATTCACTACAAAAAAAAGTAGTATACACTACGATAATCAGACCAACTTGGACATATGGAATTGAGCTCTGGGGCTCCACCAAACCATCAAATTCTTCCCGCATCCAATCGTTACAATTCAAAATTCTACGTAAAATCCTTGATGCTCTTTATTACGTCACAAATAAACTCATTCACAAAGACCTTAACATCCCATTCGTTGCAGATTTGACCCAAAACAGATATGCGTCTTTTCATTTAATCCATTAATTCTTAATCTTTCATCCTTAATAACCCCTGATAATCCTCCGAGGCGTCTGAAAAGAAGATGGCCACGGGCCTTCTAATTTAAATTAATGTTTGAAGTACCACCAATGGGTGGTTCCTTCCCAAGATTTTCAAGTGTATATGAAACATACAACATATTTACCTATTGTATTATTTTGTACAGTTGTAAATTACATTAAATAAATAATTTAAAAAAAAAATTTATTTGTGTAAATATTTATTCTCATAAATGTTATTTTTAAATTAACATGTTTATAGAATATTGATCAGTTAAAAAGGTATACACAGTTTTTTAAACTTAGTGTTAAGTGCTAATAAAAATATTGAAATAATACAGATTGTACGTATTTTTTTAAAAATAAAAAAAAAATTATAATCTGTGCACCTATAACTCATGAAGGGTTAGGGGTTCAGTACTTTGTAAGGAAGTACTGTTACTAGACCAACGGTTGTGCAAGGAGGTGATTTGGTCAAAATCACGCTCGACCGCCAGATTTTTACCCAATTAAGTGTATCCAATTTAAGATGCTGGGTGGACCCCAGAAGGGCTCCAAATAATCTACAAGAGTTGACTCACGGCTACAGTGTAACAGAAAACAATTTCTGCCCAGCCGGATTCGAACTCTGGTCCTTAGAGTTAGTAGCCACGTGCCTTACCACGAGGCTACCCGCGCTCCCCATTTTCTAAAATGCCAAATACTGAACCCTATTTGGCATTTTTTTTTTTTTTAATCACAGATTACTAAAATTATATTATCAATAAAAATGTGTTTAATAAAAAACTCTCTGAATAAACCATTCCATTACAGTATTATGGTTTATTTATACCCAGGATGAATAATTAATTTATACCCAGGATGAATTGTACAATTTGATTGTACTTAACATGAGCGATCGGTTGTTCTATTCTATTATTTTGTCTTATTTAAAAAGCGCAGGTGGGTTTATAATCGAAAATGTTATCGAATTAGATGATAAGGAGGGAATTAGAATAATTTATTTATAATCTATAATGAAATAAAGTATTACGCAAAATATTCGGACCGAAAAAGGATGAATTAATGGGAGAATTTAGAAGATTACACAACACTGAATTAAGGGACCTACATCCGGTAAATATAATTCAAGATATAGCATTGCGGCGTATAAGATGGGCGTGTAAGGTTGTAGAGCTTAGTAACGAGCGAATCCCTAAAATGTTAATAAACACTGAACTAACGGGTAAACGTCCGAGGGGTAGACCGAAATGTATATGGGAAGATTGCGTTAATACTGATATAGTGGAATTGGGTTTGGAGGGGCATCACTGGAAGGATTTTTGCAGAGAGCATTTGGTGGTATCGGCATCGAACCTTCGGGTTCGTTAAGAATTTATTATCATTATCGAATTAGATAAAAAATCAAATAACGCTGAATTACTGATTGTTATTTATGGGAATGTGATCCTTGAGGAAGACGAGACAGGAATTTAAAAGCACACGAAGCGATATCTACCCAGAGTAAGACCGGTGGAACTGGTTTGGAAGAGCAGAAATATCGATTTCTGATTCTATTTAACATCGATAACTGCTATAAATAAAGTCGAAAAACAGGTTCCAGAAGTGGAGCTTTGTAATGATAGGCATTATTCGTTATGATACCATGTAGTGAATTTCTCATTTTGCCTGAGCTATTCATGAGATTAATCTACTTAGTGTTGCAAGGTGTTAAATACACACATTAGAGGAGAACATTGTTCATTATCGAAAGATCATGAAGAGCTCATTAATGGTGAAGTGTCATTCGTAGTGTTTTTGGAGAAAATGGCGAATAATTGAATGACACTGAATAAAACGATTCAGTTCCAATATATTTCCGCGTCTTTTCCAGTGGTCACTGAAAAATGCGGAAATATTCGATCTTTCTTTATAAGATGAAGATTTCATTCTCTTTGGCCTTCCCTAGAGTCCCAGCTAACCTCTTGGTTCGGAAACCAAAACAGTTCATGTTGTACTGAGGATTCTTTATTTACATTAAGGAGAAATATTATTTTCGAGCAATGTAAATAGAAAGTGTTTTATTTTAGAGCAACAGCTGAGCTTTGCAGCTTAACTTAACAGAGTTTTTGAGACTGGAAGGAACCAAACTCTACGAAGCCTAATTTAAAGCTTCCATTAATTGTCTGGTACATCTCTTGAGCAACAATATCTACCTCATTTCCGTATGCCACTGCAATATTTTGGTAATTATCGTTGCACTGATTTTGATACCAGAATCTTTATCAATCTTCTGAAGGAACAATAAAACATCAACCAAGCCGATACCACTCATTGCCTTAGACCTTTGGTTGAGGGGAACTAACTGGAAAGTTCTGTCTGAAATTTTGCAATATCAATCATCATGTTTATTACCCTAATAATTCGATCTGATTCCCAAGATTTAAGATAGCCATATAAAGCTTAGGTCCTTTATCCTATCGTATGCGGACCTTAAGTTTAAACAGATTATGTTTCATGTAATATAGATACATTATTTATATAGATAAATAATATATAGAAGTGCATTCTATATTCAGATGCCTTTTCTAAAATCATCCTAAGGCTAAAGTTATTGTTTGGCCTTATCGAAAAGCATTATGTTTTCTATCTTCTCTGTTGTAAGTGGGAGGGGTTTGATGAACAATTGGACAGCGCTGTCTTCCTGGAAGTTCGTGAAATAACTTTAAATAATAAAGATAAATCATATCATAAAATTTTTGGAAGAAAATGGTACATGAAAAAAATTTAATTAAAAGCAGCGAACTACGGAAATAAAGCAATACGTCTTAAAGGACGGAATGTTATTGAATATCTACTTAAAACTTTGGTGAGTTATTAGTGAAGTTCACGAATATGTTAATTGAAACTTGGTGAAGTGGTTCTGTACATTCCACTCTACAACGGAACTCAGACTTTGTGAGCAATACATTTATATACTTGTATGCATTTGTATAGTTTGCATTTAAATACTCAGATGCATGCAGTGGAATGTTTTTGCAAGAATCCTTTGTGTTAAGTGGGAGGCATATGACTACTTTTCGAAGTTCTGTTGCTCATAGATGACAAATTCACTTTCTTTAAGTATTACGGCTTATAATTATATACCAACTATTAGAACGGTTAGTATTTTTTAAAATTAAATTGTTTATATTTACAGTTTATAGATCATTACTAATCGATATTCAAATACATATAATTAGAATCTATCACATATGAAACCAATAAACAATCAAGAAGTACTTTTTCATTATTTTAAGTTTATATTGTATTTTAATAAAAAATCACGTTATATTATTTAATAATTTGAAATATCATTTTAATTTGAAATAGTGCTATATAAGAACATTTATTTTTTTTACGACATAATTTAAAAAAGACAATTGTATTATTATATCAATTAAATTCCGTAACTACTTTTCCTTTTAGTGTGTTATTGGCTGTATTAGTAAATGAGAAAGCAAGCTCATACCCAAATGAAGCTAAGTAGGCTTGGTAAGTTCTTCGTTCCAGGTCTTCCAATCCTTTCTCTTCATCTTGGTCCTTTGTTCTTTGCTTTAGAGTCTTCAACTACTTATTATTATCCATTGAAATCCTTCAAACAATGCCCTGACCTATTTTAATTCGATTTGTTGGAACTTTCACTGGAGTATCTACTTATTATTATTGATTACCATAACAGAAACAGTATTATTTTTTTTTACTATTACATCCATCAACAACTAATGTACAAAATCAATTATAAATATAATTGGAATATATATTAAAAATTTTCCATCTTTTCTTTATTATATATATATTGCTTTTTTTCTTGAGTAGTAGCTCAACTGATAATTTTTTTTTTTATTTTAATTAAAACTGGACGTATTTCAAAGATATTTTTTTTCTTTACTGAGTTCGTCCTGCAGACTTTCCTTTTTCAAAGAATTTAGCTCCTGGATACTGGAATACCTAATGTATAGAATACCTCAAACACAAAATAAAAAAAAAACTTTAATTGTCAGATGCCACTATTTAAGAAATATAACATGATACGTTTATTGTTTTCAAAAAGTTTTTTGCTATTGGTTTTTTTTTTTTTTTTTTTTTTTTGCCAACGTTCCTTGCGCTTCAGTTATGTTTCAGCGATTATACATGAATCGTATTCCATACACTCAGTGAGTTACTACATCACCATTAAATCTGTTCTCTAACATATTATTTTTTTGTTTATTTTTTGCTCATTAAGAATTTATGATAAATTTGACCATTGCTTGAAGTGTGTAGAGTGTCATAAACAAAGACAAACAATTTATTGTTGTCGATTTGAAATTTTTAATTTTATTAGTAATTATTTATTATGTATATTATTAATAATTACTCTAACTCTTATTATTATTAAATCATATTTTATAATATTTACTATTTATAGGATATTACATTGAGGTACAGAGGGCGGGATAGCTCAGTGGTAAGGTACTGTGTAAAGTACTGTATTATTAACTCTAAGGGCCTGGGTTCAAATCTGGCTATGAAATATAATTATTTATCCTGTTACTGTAGCCATGAGTCAACTCTGTGGGCTCAGGAGCCTGCATACATGTGTGCTTAGTTGGGGAAAGATCTTTCGGTTGAGCGTGATTCTGACCACAATCACCACCTTGCCCAACTGCTGGTCTAGTAAAACTTTTTTCTTTCAAAGTATCGAGGTTCCTCAGCCACATCATTTACTCAAAATTAATTAATTTAGTTTATTAATTCTAAATTAATTAAGTCGAGCATGATTTTGACAACATCACCTTCTTGCACAACTGGCTGTCTAGTAACAATACTTTCATACAAAATTCTGAATCTCTGACTTTTCATGGATTGCATTTTTTAAATTTATTATGTACTAATTATAATGATTATTTAATTTTCCTAGGAATATTCTTATTTCAATGTCATTTGATATTCTCTCTTGTTCAATATTTTTTTTTCATACCCTCCTATAATGATGTTATTGAATAGCTGATACATACATATAGGAGGTATACTATATGTATATCTGGGTGATGATACCTTGGATTGCCTTTTGGCATTATAAGGTTAGGTGAGTGGTCCATTGAAGGTTGTTACTTGGTTGTCTGACGCTAGTGGATTATTGGAACGGGGAGGGGCCGTTCCGCTGGTTGTATGGTGAAAATTTAGACCTCAGACTTGAAGAGTCTAAGGCCTTCC
>NW_027114528.1:138231-140351 GCF_000696795.3 Halyomorpha halys | reverse complement strand
CTAGAGTTGTCACAGGATCTGGGTGCTAATCGCCTGCAACGCACAAACCACCAGCACAGACCAACAAAAGGGAAGTATTCTACAATGTTTCCTCCTCGGCTGCTGCTGCAGAGATATTAGGCCTGCTAAACTATATATATATTTTTTTTCGATTGTAGGTTATAACCTGAACAACAACACATGTGATCTCTTGTTCAATATAATCGATATCAAAGTAATAAATAATTTAATACAAATTCTAAATCCGAGTATATAACAGTTTGGAAAAATATTTTATCGACACGATTTATTTCTCAAAGTTATATTATCTCGTAACCTAGTTGTAAAAATGTTATTTGCCGCCATTTTCCGTTTAGCAATTTAATTATGAAGAATTATTGCTTTTACCTTATATATCTGTTAGATATGGGATTAAGTGGATCAAACTTTAGACACTTTCTCTCCATTATAAATGGTTTCATTATTCGGGAACTTTTATAATATTTTATTTCATTTTTTTTTTTAATCTATCTTCTTCCGTATTCAGTCTATCCATACAACGTATATGCCATAGTTATTTCAGTTTTGAATAATGATGTGTGAGGGGATACAGAGTATAATTTTAAAAAAAATTATTATAGCCTTAAAGTAGATTGAACTAAAAATAAAATTTTTAGTATTTTTTTTATTATAAATTTCGCTTTTTTCTAAGAGATCGTTCGGTTTTTGTTTTTAACCTTATTTAATCCCCTTTGTTTTCCATTATTTTTATTTTCCTTTTTTATTTTTTCCCCTTTCATGTTCTCATACCGCTGCTAATTAAGGAGAATTTGTGATAATAACTAGGTCCATTTATGCACTTCAGCACTAAGTGCCTTTATTAAAAATGTATACATACCCCGTCTTGTGTATGTGTGGACTCAAAATATGGGAATTTCAAATTTGATAATTTTTAGAGGTAAATCAGGCACAATTCTAAAATTAAGTGTTTACGAATTGCCAGCTGATGAGTTTTCGTACTCGTGTTTTGAAAGGCAGTAGGGATTAAGAGTTACATCGAAATGACAACGATTGAAAAGTATTTTCCAGAGTGGAGCGAGCCATTGGATTTGAAAACGAAAATATTTTAATGAGTGCAGAGTAACAAGTACAGAAGCTTAATTCGAGAGCTCCAAATGTTATGCCCCACCAAAGTTGTTTCTGCCAATAGTTTATCAAAGGAAGACGTAAAGTCTACAGCTTTCAACCATGATTGTGCCTTGTCAACATCAGTAGGTTGGTTAACCTGATCATGGGGCCGAGATAGCTGCCGGAATATGCGTGGATCAATTAGAAAGCGCTCAACCTTTCCAAAATCTGGTTTGGTTTAAAGAGTACCTTAATTAAATTAATTAAAACAATTTTCTGCGAAATCGGCCCCATTGAGCCGCACTGTACTTGACCTAAGTTTTTTAAAAGTATTTTGGTAGTTTACCAAGGGACCCGTTTAGCATTTATAACAAAGCTAAAATTGAAAACAAAAAAACTTAGACCAATATTAGCGAAAGATGTCTGTATTGAACAGAACGGTTTTGAAAAATTCTTAAAATTAATGCTAGGTTCACAGATTTTCTTGCATAAATTAGTTAACCTGGTTTTTCCTTCATTATCGAATAATCCTTCTAGGCGTCTCAAAAGAAGATGCTCTCGAGATCTTCTCCTCAAGAAATGTTATTGGAGTTCTATCAGTGGGTAGATTCTCCACATGTTTGTATCATGTCACTATGTCACCTACAGCAAATTTACTTGTTGTATATATTTGTATACAGTTGTAAATAACAATAAATAAAATAAAATATTAGTTAAATTTAAGTTGTCGAAACAATTCCCAATATTTAAAAACAAAACGTTTATACATTTTAAAAAATTTAAATTTTCATATTTACAAATCCTTATCCCATTCCTTTATTCCTTCCAATCCAACTAATGCAATCCAATCGACCTTGGTAATAATTTCGACTCGCCCTTTCCATGTTACATTTTCAGCTGTGTACTGTCCTCCTAGTAATAACCTTTCTTATAACCTTCTTAATTCCTTATTCCGAACCTTCGGACCGCGCTTCATTGCTGGAGGAGACTACAATGCTAAACACCAACGATGG
>NW_027114528.1:127080-132129 GCF_000696795.3 Halyomorpha halys | reverse complement strand
TTAACAGGACTATTTTTACATTTATAACATATGGCAACTTTATTAACTGATAATAATGACGTCGTGTATCCTACTACTATATGTAATTTATTAGTGGTTTTAAGTTTCTTCACTACGACCTAAAGAATTAACTGATAAAGATGATAACCTACTCCAATATTTTTATAGGTAATTGTAACTATAAATTTCATTTTATTTTCTTTATTCTAAAGAACCAACCATTTTGTAAATCAATAAATTGATTTTTTGAGGTTGATAAAAAATTAAAAAAGTAATTTTACTTTTTTCTCAATAAACTATAGAGGCTGAAGTTAGTTGTTTTTTCTCTCAATAAACTATAGTGGCTGAAGTTAGTTGTTTTTTTCTCTCAAAAGTCACAGAACCTGCCTGATTAATCAATCATTTATAATACTGTAATACAGTTAGAGAAAGTAGAAGACACTGTGGTAATAATATTGCGAAAGCATTAGAATAGTTATTTCTGTTTATTGTCTTGTGCTTTACTAACTTTCAGACCTTATATTACAAATGATTTTTTAACTATTAAGTATCTATCTGTATCTAGGTCCTATATTTGGAAAGTAGTAGAGATTTAGGAAAGATATGATATAGTAGGCGACTAGGTGGAGAATAGGCAATATCGGTTTTTAAAAATCCTTAATGCTTTCTAAAGATGGGTGAACTATACCTACCGCTTGTGGCTTAGTCATTCTTGTTATTATTATTCCTTACTTTATAGTTTTTGGATCACAAATATTTGTAGAAAATTATCTTACATTACCGTTGGTAATCTGTTTCAATTCTGTGCATTATTTCATGATTTCGATTCTTCAGCGATCTTTCCCCTCTCCCCAATCTAAGTGAAACGATGTTCCTTGTGATTCTCAGACGGAGCCGTTCTCCGAAAACAGAAGGGACCACTCCTGGAATTCCTCCCGGAACAGACAGAGCGGCTCATCAGGAGTACATTATCCAATTAAGTGAATAACAGACAAAAAGTTACCGCCGATTACGGCTATTTGGGAAAACCGGTTCCCCTGTTAACACCAAAACAAGCCACCAACTTCCACTCACCGGGCTTCACTATTCTACTCTTACGACCTTTCTAACTATGTTTCACACTGCTACCAACCTTCACTAAATCTTTTTTTTTTTTTTTCCTGCAGCCTTATTTTATGGGTGTGATATCAGCATTATTTTCCTCCCAATTATCCTCATTGGTATCATTAATTTGGTCTTTTTATGTCTTTACATTTTATTTATTATTCCAATACGGGATAAATTTCTAATAGAGAGAATGTACAAAAAAATTCTGAATTCTCTTCCATGTTTCATGTATTCTCAATTTTTTATATTATTTTTTTAGTGTTTTTTGTTAAATTTTGGGTAATTTCTCGTTTCTTTTTCTATTCAATTTGGTTTTTCCTTGTAATTTCTATCTTCACATGTTTTTCAATCTTTTGTCTCTCTCCCAGTGTTTATTTGTTTTTGAAATGTTATAATCAGAGGACAAGAGGTATGGCACAATGTTCCTTCGTCCCGGGCGGCTGGCACACACGCTATGCCACTAGTAATCATGTACTCTAAATATTTTCATTTTATCTTTTTTAGAGTTTTTAATTACATTTTAGGCAATTTACCATTTTTATTTATTCAATTTGGGTTTTCCTTGTAATTTTTATCTTCATATGTTGTTCAATATTTTGTCGCTCTCCCATTGCTTGTTTTTCAATGTTATAATCAGTATATTATAATTTCTATATATAATGTAATTACTGTATATTTTAAATTTAAATACCTACTAAGGAGATGGCAAAATTTTCCTTCGTCCCGGGCGGCTGGCATCCACACTACGCCACTTGTTATCATTGTGATGATTACTTTTGCTCTAAAATAATTTGTTACTTTAAAGTAATTGCGAACTTTTTTTTTTTTTTAACACCAGCAAAAAGACTGAATATACTTCTCAAATGATTCAAAACTAGATTTTAATAGTAATGTTTTGTGTTTTCATAGAAATGGTAATGACAGGGAAAAATTAAAATGCTGTGAATTATAATTTGTTTGTCCACTATAAACAATTATTATTGTTATTATTATATATTCTGTGACTGTCGACCATTTAATCTAATCGATATATGCCTGAACTTTGCAGTCGCAGCTTTAATACAATACCCACAAACTAAAAATCTAACCTTTGAGAAAACGCATTTCAAAGATTTTATTTTTTTAGAATAAGAAAAATTTTGCTTAAAAACATAAATGAAGGACATATCATTATGAACCAAAGTCTTATTTATTAATTAGATAGTAAGAAAAACTGTGTTTTAATATACAATATAAAACTTCGAAAACTTTGCTCAAAAGTTCAATATTCGAGAATTAAATTAGGTACACTGTAGCATGTATAGGTTAACCGACTTAAAGACCTGTTACTTTATTTTTCTGCTTACTTCTCGTTCCTGAGTTACAATATTAAATATCTGGTTGAAGACGAAGTATGCTTTACTCATATATATACATATTGCAGGTTGTTTCTTAGTCAAGTTACAGAGTTAACAATGATAGCTATATCATCCGCAAAAAGGAAAAGTATATAAAATCGGAAATATTGGAGATATTTCATCGCTTTACGGTACAAAAAAGAAGGGGCTTAAACTGACATCCGTCTTCTATAATAAACACTACACTAAGTCTCCAAGGTCTCAGTTTATTACGCTGCATAACTATTATGCGCAAGTGACTAAGGCTCAATAGGACATAAAATATTAAGCTATAAAATCTCTGAATTAGCCATTAAAACTTAAAATTCTTAATAGTCCTTGCATTAGAGG
Source organism: Halyomorpha halys (assembly GCF_000696795.3). Classification (NCBI taxonomy): domain Eukaryota; kingdom Metazoa; phylum Arthropoda; class Insecta; order Hemiptera; family Pentatomidae; genus Halyomorpha; species Halyomorpha halys. Next base: position 129,295 of record NW_027114528.1, on the reverse strand, counting down.
ATTTCTATCAATAAAGGTTAGATATGTTGGACTTCTATTTCTGGAATAGAATTTTTTCGGAAATAAAAAAAAAAACACCTAAGAAATCTCAACACTTAATTTTTTTTTGTCAAATTTACTCCCTGCTCCCTACTTTGTCATAAATAAAATCATCCACAAATACCTCAATGTTCCATTTGTAACCGATTTAGCCCGAACCAGATATCAATCATTCCATTACAAACTCCCTAACCACTCAAACCCATTAGTTTCTAATCTTGCCTGCTCTTTTATTCCGGACAATCCTCTGAGGCGTCTGAAAAGAAGATGGCCTCGAAACCTTAAATCGTAAAAATGTTTTTAGAGTGCTACCATTTGGTTTGCTTCTACCTTTATTTTGTATCATTATGATTTCCTCAAATTTACTTGATGTATTTATGTACAGTTGTAAATATCAATAAATAATCATTTGCATAATCAATAATATTTTTTGTTCCTGGTATTAAATAGAAGCCGCAGAGCATTTACTCTTATTCCAATCTAGACGCGCCAAAAGTTTGTATTTATACAATTGCATTAGTTATTTATTGAATCCTTATTCCTGACTAATACAACAATACGACTTATTGTATATTATCAAATAACAAAAGTTATTGTTTCATTAAATTCATCAATATTTCCAGTTAGGAGGGAGATAGTTATATAGACTCCTGACCGTTACTAGGAAGAGTGAATCGAATGGTCGAGACTAAACTTTTGAGTATTTGCGGCTACCACAAATTGGTGGTTTTCCAATTAGGATCGCAGAATAACCAGGGACATCACCTCCGTCGCAATTTAAGGACACTTATCACGCTTCAAAGAATACAGAATTTCTGATCTCATAGCCCGCTCTGGTCCAGCGGTTACCTAGAGCTATGGTTTAATTTGCCCGTTGAAGGGTTTGATAATTTATAACTATGCCCAATTTGAATACAAACGCGAATCTTTGTTACTTTTCGGTAACAAAAAAAAAACAACAACATTGTATTTACCGTTTAAAGTTTACTTTTGCAGAAAGCAGAACGATATTTAGGATTTTAGCCACATTTGTACCATTTTATCAATTGTTACTAAACAACTTCCAGCCTTCACACCTAACGGAATGTTTTGCATTTTTAATTTTAAATTCGATAAACTTTTATACCAACATGAGGTCTATATAATCCTAATTTACACTATTTAAGATGCTTTTCGAACATTGTTCATTTTTCATAAAATGTCAAAAATTGTTAAAATTGTCTCTTGCTTAGTAAAATACGATCACAAAAATTCATATGACATGAACAGCCACGTAAAACGAATTCAAATTAAATTTACCTCACCACGTATGCCATGATGATACATGTCTATTGTCTGTGAACAATGATCCTTACATTGAATCCCAAACCCTCCAATCCCACATCACCACCCTTGAAGAATGGTGCCAAAATTGGTAGATTAAAATTAATTCTAATAAATCCCACCAAATCACATTTACCCTTCGTCGTAAACCAATGACCTCTTGTCCAACAGTATCCTTTAATAATATGTTAGCCTGGCTTTTCCTTCATTACCTAATAATCCTCCTAGGCGTCTGAAAAGAAGATGGCCTCGGGATCTTCTCTTCTAGAAATGTTATTGGAGTTCTATCAATGGGTAGATTCTCCAGACGTTTGTATCATGTCACTATCTCACCTAAAGCAAATTTACTTGTTGTATGTATGTTATAAAGTTGTAAATAACAATAAATAAATGATTAAAAAAATTTTTTTTTAAATTTAATTAGCTTTTATTTCAATTCACAAGAGAATTTTTAGGTTCCAATAGTTCTATTAAAATTGACGGATAGCCGAATACAAGTGATTGTTAAATCTCTTTAAATAAAGATATTGAGGAGGTTAGAGGGAAAAAAAGAAGAAATAAATCAGAGTTATTAAAGTAAACCTGTGCGTTGCTTTTTTTTTTTTTTTTTTTTTTTTATTATTATTATTTCTATCTGACATCGTATACATTATATATATGGTATTTTTATATATACATACATTGTAGGAGTGGGGGAAGCTTACTTTAATGCGAGTTACAAACTTTGCCTTTCCTGAGGCTTAGTACTCAAGCTAGCTTAACCCAGTTCCCCTTTGATTAAGTCCCGTTACCCAGTTTGTTTTCTCATTAGTAAACCTTCTGAGTTTCAATATTATATTTTCAGTTATCCCAT
>NW_027114528.1:114625-127030 GCF_000696795.3 Halyomorpha halys | reverse complement strand
ATATATATTCATTAAAATGTTCCAATTATATTTTATTTTTTCGTTTTGACGTTTTTGTTTTCCAAAATCCCTGGTTCAGCAGGATTATTCTTAGCTTATAGATTTCCTTTTAACATATTAATGTATTTCAGACAGTGTTTGCTCGTGAAAAACCATTACTCCAAAAATTTCAAATATGGCAAGACGTCAAAAAAAGACATATCTTCATCACCTATGCATTTATTTTATTAATTTTTTTTTATTAAGTACTCTGTAGGCTTCAATTCAGAGTTGTACCAAATTTACTGGAAATCGGATGTGGTAAATCACCGTTAATATCCTTTTAGAGTTCTAAAAACTAATTTTAGGTAAAACTAGATATACTACTAATAATTTTCGGCAGTTAATGTATAATTATTGGAAACCTGAGGGATTTTCGGAACTCTACATTTTGTGCACCATATTTGTAGAGGCTTATACTGTACGACCAGTCGTGTTTTATTGAGGCTTATACTGTTCGATCAATCGTGTTTTTTCAGCGAATCGATTACTTAAACATGTGTGTAATGTTGCAAACTTGATGTTGGCGCCTGCAATCATTTTTCGTTTTTGTTTATATGTGAGGTTTTTTCTGGCAACCCCGAAATCTTTTTTTATGTTTATTTATAATAAAAATATTTATTATTCATTTAATTATGAACAATTTTAATTAATTCATAAATTGGAGCAGATTTATTTATTATTTACCGCATGAAATCGACAACCCAGAAGCTGCAAAGACATTTGCATATCTATTCAGATTCCCCATGTTGTTGCAGGTAATCTCCAATCTATTTTGCACAATTGTAGTGAAAGTTGACCTTGTAAATATGGATGCTGGATACAAGTTTCATAAAGCAAACAAACAGAATATTCAAAGTCTTCGCGGTCTGCTCTGATTCACCTCTCTCGTATGGAGTTCTACTCTTCTACTCCTGAAAAACTTATTGTAAATAAAATTATTATTGTTCGAACTTTAATCAGTTTATTTGAAATTATAAAAATCCCCGAATGCATATAATGTATACATCCATATATATGACTTCAACAGTAAGAACGACTTCCTTAATTCTGTGATTTTTTTAAATTATTTAAATGATATTTTAATACTTATTTAATTTTGTTTTAAAATAATATTTGTTTATTATTAAATTTTATTTTAATATTTCTAATTTGGTTTTTAAAGTGAATAAACTGTATATCGTTTATATTGACCACCAAAGGACCAATCATATTCTTCATTATTGCTGATTTACGTTATTACCAATTAATTTGCACTTTCCACAATCAATATGAATGTATTAAAGTCATTTATTGCTTCTAAACACCAATAAATTACTTTATTTGAATGAATATTGCTTCATTTGGCAATCAATGTATGTTATTAAAAATAACATGGTAAGGCTCCGAAAATCGGAAATATTTGTCTCTATAACCGATATGTTGTAGGTTATAAGCGACGGCCGCTGTTTTTGGAAAAAAAAAAATACTACCATTATAATTATATTAGCCATCGAATTGACGTATTACGATCCTACGTAATTGATATCGATAATTTAATTAAATTAAATTTTGTTACAATAAACTCAATAGTAAATAATTCTATATCTGAGGGTTTTTTTTCTAATCTATTGTAATGTATAAAGCTTTAATTTTTATTTTGTTAATTTACATGATTTTACTAATCTAATTTATTCTATTATCTATTTTACATTTATACATTTGTTCTTTATATTTGTTAAATACATGTTTGTTAGTTTTTTTATAATAAAACATGAGGAAAAAAAGAAATTTTAGAACTCCACAAAACATCATTGCCGTTAAAACAAATGTATTATCATTTAGACCCTAGAAGATTCATTCTATCGAGTCATTATTTTTCAGTTGAATGGTCATTTTTTTTTTTAATTCATAAATATTGAATATTATTAAGTTATCAATTAAGTTAATATAATCAATTAATAATTAAGCTCCTTCGGTTATGTACTCATGTTGTGGACAAATTTATTTATAAATAAATGCAGAAGAAACCGAACTAGCCCCTGGAGTACAGTTTTAACAATAGAAGATTTTGAAAGAAGCTGTGCATAACAATTTTATGAAATTTTATAAAATATTGTTTAATGAAATAGTTATATTTGTTCCTTCTCGCTTCAATTTCAGAATCCATTTATGTTTTTTCTTAGCATTTTGTATCTTTCGGCATTTTATTAACATTTAAATAAGTATCGTGTTGAAATTTTTGGATTGATGTCCTCAAGAATATATAAATTACTAATTACGATAGCTCGTTCTCTGTATCCGATATCAATACTCCTATGTCGAGCGGCTTTCCTTGACCTCAGGTTTCCTGGGGCACATTTTCTTCCACATTCTTCAGCCTGAAGTCGACACTTCCTGTAAACAGTGCTCCATCAAACGAAGATTGAATAAAGAAGTTTTATTTAATAATGTTCTGGGGTTATACTTCTTTTTCTTCATAAACCCTTTTTTTGTTTTAACCACTAGACATTGCTCCACGTTACCAAATTTATACAAGCTTTAAATTTATTTCGGAAATGAAAAAAATATATATATCCTTAAAATCAGTAATTCTTACTCGAATTTTAAGTTTTAGACAATAAGGAATAAATTTGGTTCTGTCTCTTGACCTATTCGTGTTCGGGTATAAAACATACTATCATTAATCTGGTTTGATGAAATTTTCTGGGATTGTACCTGAAGTTTATTAGATGGTTTGATAACAATTTTCTTAAATTCCATCTTCCACTTTCACTTACAGACCAGCATGCGGTCGCTCCTATATTTCGTTTGATTTGAACCAAATTTGGCGGAATGTCGAAGATCAGATTTAAAATTATACATTATCAAATTTATTTAATACTATCCTGTACTGTCGCTTACGTATTCTCGAATTTGTTTTCCTTGACATACGGACCAAAATGACTCGGCCGATTTTGATAAAAGTTAGGTGTTAGTGTATAAATGACCTATATCCCTTGGCACGATTTGATTCCAAAAACGCCTAGTCCAATATGGCCCAAAGGTAAGGTTTAAAATTAGGCTGAATATTTTCTAGTATATATTTCATAAATTTCCGTTTATAACTTTCGCTTATTGATTGGAAAAGTTAGTTTTCTAAGCATTCCTATGTTTTAAAAACGTCTCATCCTGTAGATCCCATTATAAAACGACAAACCACTATTTTTAAAATATAGGTAATTACGTATCTAAAAAAATTTGATTTCCATGAAATTCAATTTTTATAACAGAAAAGGGATTATGAAAAATAAATATTTTCTTCTTAAGAAATGAATGAACCAGATGTATACAAAATATTTTTTCTTTTTACAGTTCTCTTCTCCGTTATATTCATACTTGATTTCATAGCTAAATTTGTTTTTCTGAATTTGACAATTTCATATGTAATTAATCTCATACTATCAATTTTCCTACATTCCTAGTTCTATCGAATAATCAAATGCTGATAACTCTTCTTTAAAAATTATAAACCTCTACTACTATTGATGGATTTTAAAAACTGGGGAGCGATTGCTAAATTCCTATTGACCAATCATATTACGCCTTGACCCTCCATTAAGAAGGATAAACCAAAACACCAATAATCATCTCATTGCCTCATTCATTTAACCAATCATATATCTGGGACAGCACTAAGGCTAATTATATTTCTTAAAAATGACCGATCACAATATATTTGCAAGACTATAGACAAATAATAAAATCTTCTCAACAATGTCAAGCCATAATGGTCATTTTATTTTATTTTTTAAATAATATGAATGTCCCAAACAATATATGAATAGGCCATAATTAATATTGGCAACACCTTCTACCGAAATATAAATCGTACATGAAATACAAAAGAGGATTCAAAATTATTAAAATATATTTCCTAAAATATAGAAAGATAAGCAGAGGAAGAACGCGCTGCCTTTTCGATAGGAGTATTGTATTATTTAAAGCCCACCACGGCCTAATATATCGGCTGTTCGGAGAAGCGAGCTGTAATTGAGGGATTAGACAAAATGAAACCAAGCTTACTCCTTCCTCCACAGATTCAGGTGAAATTGGTTTAGAATTTCCAATACCCAGACAAACAAAACATCATGGCGGACTGATGTTGAATATGTTAACTTAGTGATTATTCCTCCTGTATGGATTAACGATTTTGCCAACAGGATTAATCACTGCTTTCAATTAATTTTTTTTTCTTTTAGTCCGTGAAATTTTGAGATTATTTACTATCTATGTGATACACCACATTCGGGGACTGTTTCATCAGGACACGTCACTATCATCGAAATAAAAAAAATTTATTTAGAAATAATAACAATATTCCACAAATAGGGCAAAAGGATTAGTTCTTATTTTCTGTTTTACGTTTAAAAAAAAGTAATAAGTTATTCATAAAATAAATAACTATAACGATAAGAGTAAAAAAATAAAAAATAAGGAAACTATAAAGGTAAAGAAAATTGTGGTTAAGTAATAAAAAGAAATCGTTTCGAATGAGTTTTACGTTTACATTGTGTTTCTGACACACCAACCATAGATTTGCTGCTTCATATGGATGGCAATGCAGGACCCCAGAAGATCCCAGTGCTTTTCTTGCAGCCACGTCACTTTGTATTGTATCACTTTTGGTGTCACTATAGACCAAATTCTCTCCTGGAAAAAACGTTTCTCATATTTCCCGTCGTACCTTCTCCATCCTAAAACATTTAAATTATCTTCTTCACTTACTTCCTTTTGAAACCCATAGGCTCCTGGTTACTTCCTTAATTTTCCCCCACTTTGATTATTGCTGTTTGGTTTACGGGGGTGTCTCTGAGGATCTCGAAGCAAAATTAAAACGGTTAATTAATTGTTTTGTACGATTCATCATTGGGGTCCCCCGGGATGCCTCTGTCACCCGATTTTATGAAGAATTGAAGAGGCTTTACCCCTCCTTTCGTTGTAAATATTTTCTTATTTCTGATATCCTTCAATTTAAATCCTCAGTGCATTCCCGCAATACCCGCTCACCGCCTTCAGACATATATAACTGACCATCGAAACGCAGCCTTTGGTAGATCTTCCCTCATCCGCTCCTCTTTCCTAAGAAATTCTATCCCCTCCTTCATTCGTAGTTATAATACCCTTCCAAACTTCAAATCCCGTATCTTCGACCACCTTCTGTCCACCCAATTCCGGAAGAATAACAATTGAAGGTTTTAAACAAGGCTTATATATTTTCTGTATTTAATGCTCCAGTTTTTCGTTTTATACTTGTAAATATGTATATTAGTAGAAATTGTAACATTCCATTTATGACTTTTAGTTTAATTGCATTTGATTTTTATCTTCTTTTTCTTCCTTTTATTTACTATCAGAAGTTAGTCATCTTATGTTTTATGGTATAATATATAGTTTAATTTTATTTGTTCTATTTTTATTTTATATTCTTTGTTAATTACTGTGGTTCATTTTTATCTTTTCGAATTTACTGTTTAATTATTTTTTATGACGTTTTCTAATTCCATTTTTATTTTTTACTTTACTCTAAGGCTTTAAAGCCTAATTTTGACGCCTGTATATTATTCTAAAGGGATCAATTCCAAAATAAATGCAGAATATTATTATTATTATTGTTCATATTGAAAACCAGTGGAGATTGGGTCAGGGAACTAAAACTATACATGCTCAGGATATGAACAGGGAAGGTCATGACAGCAGAATAAAAAGACAACTATCTGAACTCTAACAGTATATTTGCAAAGAATCTCGGAGCCATGGTCGTTTAACCTTCCAGAAGGGTTATTGGGACGGTTGAAGTCTAGCATTTGAATGGAATCAGGTCAATACAAATGCTGTTGAAATCCTAATGTAGGTTTTTTATTGTAACTTATTATGGAGCATTGGTTATTGTTAGAAGGACTTTAGTCTAAAAGGAATGGATATATTTAGCATTGTAGGCAGTTTAACAATCTTTCTAATGAGTATCTGGTATGTTCTTATAGACTAAATATGTTGAAAATTCAACTGTTCTCCACAGTTTATTTCCATAAGTCCAAATAATTTAGAGTATAGTCTTTGAGATTAGTAGTTTTTGTCAATTGAGAGATGATATCGTTGTTAAAGTTATTCTCATCCATTACAAAAGACTGATCTACATGACTATTATAAGGCCTATCTGGACATACGGAGTTGAGCTTTGGGGCTCCACTAAACCATCAAATTCCTCCAGAATCCAATCCTTACAGTCCAAAATCCTTCGTAAAATCCTAAATGCTCCTCACTTTGTCACAAATCAAGTCATCCATCAGGACCTCAATATTCCATATGTTGCCGATTTGGCCAGAACCAGATACCGTTCCTTCCATAATAAACTTCTCAACCACCCAAATCCACTTGTTTCTAACCTGGTTTCTCCTTCATTACCTAATAATCCTCCTAGGCGTCTGAAAAGAAGATGGCCTCGAGATCTTCTCCTCTAGAAATGTTATTGGAGTTCTATCAGTGGGTAGATTCTCCACATGTTTTTATCATGTCACTATGCCACCTATAGCAAATTTACTTGTTGTATATATGTTTATATAGTTGTAAATATCAATAAATAAATTATTAAAAAAAAAAAAAAAGTTATTCTCTTTTCAGTTTGCATCTATGCGAATTTTTATTAACATATTCATATCATGTGTTCTATGTTAATTTTTCTTAAACGCTAAATTAATTTTCTAAATTAATCGAAAAACTAATAATCGAAATTTTACAATGTCAGATTATTGAAATTAAACCGAGACATGAATGATTTTTTCTAATTTAATATTCTCACTGATTGATAGATTTTAAAAATTACTGTAGAATTGCCTTATAACCATGCATGTAAACTACATATCTAACTCGATTTTCTAAATACTCTCTTAGAACTAAAACTATTGCAAAAATACTAATTAAATTGGCCTTAAGTCTCCCCCTTTCATACGTAGTATATCCCTGAGAAAAAGTTGTAAAGCATATATGACAACCATGTATATTTACTATTAATAATAATGTTATAGCTAATTAGAAAATATAACATTTTACTAAAAGAAATATACCTTATTACTTAAAATTTGAAAAAAAATCTAATTATTTTTAACAAAGGTAGAGAGTGATCAATTCCCTACCCATCTTAATTTTTTAAGTACTATATTCATAAACCCAAGACAGTTTGCTCATTTCATAGCTTGTTGGATAATTCGAAAACTATAAGTCTATAAGAATATACCAGATACTCATTAGAAAGAGTATTAAACTGCCTACAAAGTTAAACTAGCAGAGAAAAAAAAATCATCTTTATCAGACAAGTATTAATTATAATGAAAATCGAGTGAGTGAACATAGCTAATATTTTTTTTTGTGGCGAATATACGTTGGTTCACCATTTTTCATTAAATTTTGTGAATATATTTATTTTTATTATTCACAGCTCAACGTCTCAGGCCGACTTTTTTTTTTTTACATCTTATTATTAACAGGAGGTCTTAGAATATTTTTTTTTATTTGACAATTCCAGGGAGGTAACTAAAATATAATCATCAAAAATACATCACAATTTTTTTCTATTTTTTCTTTCATAACTATAGAACATAGAAGGAAACAAAGAGAGGCAAACTGCTTAAGGATATAGTTAGAGCGAGAAGAGGCTGTACAAGTCGAATTGCTCAAGCACTTTACTTCAAAACTTCTTGCAATCAGTTCCTTTCTGAGGGCAGAACTGGATTACTATCGATCGTATAACTCATGTAGTAGTTAAGGGAAAGTTAAACAACGATTTAATAAAAGCTGACGTTTACAACTATGTCGACATAATCTCATTATTACATATTTTTATTGATTTATTTTAATCTGACTAAGATCTATCTATCGTTAAGTCCTGCAGTGAACAACATTCTTTAAAACTGTCTTCATCTCTTGACATTATTATTCTTTTTTTTTTTAAGAATAATATTTATTAAAACTCATATCTTTATTTACACACAAAGAGGGTTTGAAATTTTGAGTACATTTGAAAAAAAATATAGCAAACAAATAATTACAAACTATCTTATACCAATTAATAAGTATTGTATGAACTTTTTCGACAAATTTTGTCTAATATCAATTTATTGATTCATATAAAGGGCTAAACAAGCCTTTAGACAATGTTGCTTGCTGTTTCAATATATTTAATTATACAATAGTTGAACTTATAAACTAGGAAAAGAAAAAACGTTTTAACAACTTAATTTAAATATGAGTTGATAAGCTGTAATTACAATATGCATTATATTATTACGGAAATTCGTTGCGCTTTGAGATAAAAATAATATATTTTCAAATGCGTTACATGAGATTCTATGTTTCGAGGTTCCACTGTGTAACTCCAAAATGGTGCTTCCTAGAGAAAATTTTTTTTCAATCTATATCTTCTCTAATATCCTTCCGTAACTTAAAGTGCAAATAAGACAAAATCGCATTTTTGTCCAAAATTTATTTATTTATTTTTTTTAACTGGTCATTTAAAGTTGATATTTGTATATAGAAATGTAGGGGAGCTGCTACGTATATTGATCCTGAAACATAAATAGAAATGTTAATATTTTCTCGGCTGGCGAAAAGAGTTTTTGCCAGTTAAATTAGTTTTTTCTAGTCCAGAAAAAAGGTATCCGAGAGTAAAAGTTAGTGGTTCAAAGTTCATTTTTATTACTTGCTTATTATGCCAGGTCCCCAAAGTAAATCAAATTTATGACGTAAGCTATAAAGATCAGCATTAATTATCTCTGTTACCTCAGCTCTTTGTCGCCTAATAGTCAGATGAAATAGACTGATTAAACACGTTCGCTAGCTCAACATTGACGACATTCTCAAAGTTGAAAAATAAAGATTTAATTCTGTTTTAAGCATTTATTTTATTTTAATTTCTAATTACTTTATGATGATGTAAAAAAAAAAACTTATATAATAACTCAGTGATTTACAGTCGGTAAATAGGGATGTGGTGAAATAAACGAACCTTTTATATTTTCACAATTGCTGAAGCTCAAGGCCTTCAAAAAAGATTTTGTGGTTTAGGAAACGATGATGTCTCACCAAGTACGATTGATTCTCAGTATAAATTAATATGGAAGATGTTTTGAGTTTTTTGCTTATGTTAAAAATTCAGAAAAACTATTTAGCATTATCAGTAGGCCATTCTTATTGGTTCCAAGCGCCTCCTTCACTCCTTTACTATCCCCTACTCTTCCTTAACAACCGACGTATTCACTTCTATCTTACAAGAAAGAATTTTGGAGTCACCTTTGACCAACACCTCTCCTGGAATAATCATATTTCCCAAATCACACGAAAATTCATAACTGTACTTCTGTATAAAATTCCAAAAATTTCGTAATTTCATTCCACAAAACATCCATCAGCTCCTAGTATCCTCTCTCGTCTTCCCCCACTTTGACTACGGTTCCTTGGTCTATGGAGGGCTATCTGCAGGTCTAGAGTTGAGACTGAAGAGACTCATGAATTGTTTTGTAAGATTTATCTTTGGGTTTCCAAGGCGCTCTCAAGTCTCCTGTTTGTATGCTGAGTTATACGTGCAACCTCCTTCTGGAACTCTATCCCCATCTCGATTCGCAAATCTTCATCCATTTTTTCCTTTGAACAATATCTATTCCTTCAATTATTGCATAATCAAACCTCCGCATCATTGTAAACAATATAGATAAGCATATATTGATTAACATTATAAATAGTAGTTAACCCAATATCTCAATGAAATTTCATTTTGCTTACTTGAAACTTATAAATGCTTGCCAGAAAAAATCACAATGTATGAACGATGTATTTATTCTTAGGGGACATATGTCCCAGATTAAATTATATTTCATTTAAATTTGATGCCTACGCAAAAGAGACTGCTGAACTATAAGTTATGGAGTAATGAAGGTATCTCATGCCACCATCTACCTACACTTAATTATATGAAGTCATTCGGAAAACTGTTATGTACAAATAAATAGGACAACTGGAAGTTTATTCAAATTTGTTCCAGAATGCAGTAACTTGAAACCGATTTTTTTGTTTCTTGAAACTTTTTCAAAATCGAAAATCATTCAATATTTTTTATAGGATAGATTAATAATGTTTCGTCTTACTAAGTAGGTCACTAGACTATTGTGGGACTCCGTTGGTCCTAACCCTCAGTACTGAGGTCAACAATCTGAACCAAAACAACGTAGACCTCAGCATTTGCTCTTCTAATTGGATTAGAGAAGGCGACTCGATCTATCTATGCCAGGATCGATAGTGCTCCCTATCGACGGCTGGCCGCAGGAAAACAAGACAAGGGTCAGGAATCCCATTGAACTTGCAGCCACCCCTGTTGTGGTCGCTGCCCTTCGCTGCGGGGTTCACCTAATGTCGATATCGCTCGTCAATATCTTGCTTCGGTTAATCTTCTCAAGTACTGATATATATTATGTTCAAAAAGTTGAAAATCGATCAAATATTTATTATTCGCAATCACTCACACAACTAAAAATTACTAACTGACCTTATCAATATTTTTCTACAAAATCTAAGGAAATATGAGATCAAATTGACATAAACTCACAATAAATATAGGTACATATAAATACTTTATTGAATGAAAAATAAATTGAATTACATTATCGACAAAATTGCGGCAATTTTTATAATACTTAGTCTAGAAAGAAAACAAGTAGGAGTGGCGAAATAGTAAGTAGTGTCTAATTTTTACGGATGTTCTTTTCATTTAATTTTTCTAGATGGAAAAAAAAGAAGGTAACATTGTTCCCGGGTTCAAGTCCCGCTATTAGCAGAAAAAATATTTTTAGTTTTATAAGCCACGTATCATTTTTAAGTTGGAGCCCTTACAGGGCACATTTAGCCTTCAGGGAGAGAAGTGTAACATCAGACTGTCGTTAGGTTGGAGATAAGCTTGACGGTTGAACAGAGCTCGGATTTCTTTTCTACTGTTTACACAGAAACTCTTCCTTGAGTGTTAAAGCCATGACACTTGATGGGTTATTGTGTTTCATATTATATAAATACATTAAAAATGGTATTATAACAAAGCTCATTAATTAAAATACTATCTTTGAAGGGTTATCCACAAAGAAGTGCTTGTTTTAGTCAATAGGTACCATAAAACTACTCTCATTCAAAGGAAAACGAAGCCAAAAGGTGGGCAGTTACCCACGCCCTCGAAGCTCAGGTTTACATTGGCCTTTTTGGATGAATATATATCTTCGCTTGGCATGTAATGTCTCTTAACTCAATAAAAGCACATTCGATTTCAATATTTTAATAAAAATATTCAATAGTATGCATTCTTCTTTTTTTCGGAATTAACGAGGTATCGCAACTTAAGCAACGATTTTTATTCTTTGTTGAACTGTGTTGATTTTAGTTTTTCAGTATAAAGTCTTTAATTTTTAGGAAAAAATGAAATTTATAACTAGTTGATAATTAAGATCCTATCGATGATGTTATCGCTATGTTTAATATAAATGTATGTGTGTGCATGATGACGTACGCATGTGAGTATGTGTATGTGTAAAAGAAGAGTTGCTTATAATTACCAAATTTTTCACTCATCATCATTTAACTTAAATGATATTTAAATAATTCATTTAATATATAATTTATTAATACATAGTACTCGTGCATATTGAAATTATTTGTTAATATTAATATGCAGGCATATTCGGTAGTAAGACAATATATACAAATTCCTATTTATGAGTTATTTTCTAACCTTAACAATTTAAGGCGAACTTGCGTCAGCAACATGAGAATATGGGCATAATATTTATGTTGAATCAGACCTAAAAATTTAATTTAAAAAATGTATGGGTAGTGAGCGATTGCAGTAATCGTTTTCCAATAACGTATTTTTTTCATCCAGAGGCCGAACATTTATGAAAACTATTAAAACATTGATGAAAATAACTTCACTCCGTATTCCATTTGTTGGAAAAGAAATTGTTATAAGTTCAGATTATGAATAAAATCCTAATTCTACGCGAAAAAAATATCTGTATCCAACCAGAATTGGGCCTGTTTGTTCTATAGATGAAATCCACTACAAAAGCTCATTCTATAAGGGGTAAGTGAAACGCTGTTACCGCTTCCTAAATTACTCGTGAAGTGCTTCCAAAGCTAATGAGGACTAGTGTAACAAGGCACTATAGTTTAATGGGACCAGTTGCCCAGCTCAAAGCTCAATGCATCTGTTGCAATACCTAACTGGAGCATAGTACACAGTCCAGTTGTGTTTTAGCCAGCATTTGATGTTTGTATATGCATTATGAAATATTAAATGAGTAAACAGACAATAGAATT
>NW_027114528.1:103258-114560 GCF_000696795.3 Halyomorpha halys | reverse complement strand
ATATAATTAGATTTTAAATATGAATTATATGAGCAGGTGACGTAATCAAACGTAAAAACAGAAAAGTAGAAAAATATAAACAAATATTTATGTATATACAATAAATAGTTCTCACTAAGAGACGGAAATCTAAGGAATATGAATATGAGAATATATCAAGTTCAAGGAAGAATAAATAGATAATAAAAATATAATACAAATAAATAAAGAACAAATCAGAATCAGCCACCGTTTGTGTTTTAGGGAGAGCAAACGAGTGACAAAAGGGGATGTGCGAAAAGGGTGGAGGGAGAAGACCGTTAAAAATGGTTAAATCAAGTGAAATGCAAGAAAAAAAGAAATTAAAATATAAAATTATAGGAAAGTAATAATACCTATAATTATTATATATAATTAGAATAAATATAAATTAAATGATAGAATAATCATTAATTAAAACAAAAAATATTATATATATCTATTTCAAATACAGTTAATATAATTCAATGAAGATTACGTCAACTGTTCATTTAAAATCTAATAGTCTAAATTATTTATTTTTATATCTAATTATTATTGTACATCTAATGTTTATTTCTTTTTATTAATTTTTTCAATTTTTTAAATTGATTTTTACATAATTTTTAACCACACCTTAGTTCATTTCTTTGTATCTTAGTCTATAACACTTTCAACATATTTTTAGTAGTTAAATATGTTTTTTAGTCTTGCAAAGTGGCAAAACGTAGGTAAATAAATAGTTGTTCTTTCTTTTTAGCACACTTCCGACCATTTCCTTCAATACAGAAAAACACGGTCAATTGTACACATGTATATATAAAATTAAAAAAAGTTATTTTCACCCCAAATGATTTTACTTCCATTGTTATTATTACTGCAAGTGTGGGCTAATTAAACAGACTTCATATCGTTCTACTTGCATGAAGTGCAAAAAAACTGAGTATTTAAGTTACGAAAAATATGTTAATTAGACTAACATATTACATATTGCCAATTTCTTAACAAATTCAATTATTATTTTAAATAACCTCGTTTTGATTATTCATTATTCCATAATTATAATCATACAAATTAACTCTAAATCGAAAAAATATATTTTTTTATAATTTTAGGATTAAAATTCGGGCTGTGAGTATGTTAAATGTTTTTTTTATCCTTGATTTAAAAATTAACGACTTATTTAAAACATGCTTACAATTATCTGATCCACCCGTTCTAGAGATATTCATGACATAGACACAATGACCAGTGGCTGGTAAATTTGGACAGAGATTTATGAGACCGAAATTTTTTCCCCAATTACATGTTCCTTACCTAGGCGCTCGAAAGCCCACAAAATGCTTTAAAAATTCTATGCATTCATAGTGTAAAATCTGTTTTTATTCGTATTATTCTGTTTAATTTTTATTTGTCACCTCAGTTTATTTCTAATTAATGAGAAAAAATACGTTTGTTTTAGTCTTCGGTCAACAAATGTTTCTATTCGGGTTTAGTTGCATTTTAACATGGTTTTCTATTCTCTTCGAAATGGCAAAAATACCTTACCAATAAAATATGAAAAAAATTTTTAATAGAAGTATTAGTCACTAAATCTATGCAACCAAAATTCTAAAAAATTTGCAGTCATTTTGGCTTTGTCCTACCCTGTTATTTAACAAGCACATTTATTTTTATCTATATTTATTATATAAAAGTATCATTATCTTTCTCTACATGGGCTCAAAGTAATAAATCATATAATATAATCATTTCCGGTTGTATATATTTTGACGTATAATTTTATACTTAACACGAGCATGCAGTTGTAGTTTAAAAGAATTCTTTATATAGAGGTTTTCCCCAAAGTATAACACAATATGTTTGAAACAAAGGTATTACAGATAGCTAGGAACTTTCTTGGACGAAAGTTTCCAGAATTGACTACTTTTCTACAAAAACACCATAACCCCAATAACTCCCCCACAAATAATGTTTTCCATCAATTCCCTGTCAAACTCCTCCTCAAACTTCTGAAAAGAAAATTTCGCTATTTTATAGGGCTTCCTCTTCCTTCAAATGTATATTGTTATAGTGAACTTAAATCACTTCGTAAATATGAAAAATCGGAAGGATAAATTAAACAATCTGCGACCTTAACTTAAATGAATTGTTATGTTTAATGTTTTTATTATTTTTATTTATTATCATTGTTTTATTATTTTGTTTCACTTTTATTTCCTTCTTTTTTTTTTATTATTTTTTTTTTTCATTTATTTATTTTATTTTATTTATTTATTTTTATTATAGCGGAAGCGACCGAGTTGATGTACGGATCGAAGAAGGAGCTCCCCGAAGAGGGATGATTTGCTACATGCCTCGGATCCAGGTCATTGAGAAGTTAGGCCTCAAGTCGGAAGGTAAATCACAGGACCTCTCCATAAATTTACTAATTTTTTCACAAACTAAAAAACCTACAGAGAAGCTACCATCACATTTCTCAATACTATATTACATGATTCATATTCATAAAATTTAACGGTTTTCAAATATCTTTTCCTTACTATCTTTATTCCATAAATATTATCCTTCCTATCTTTATTTTGTAAATATTCACATATTTTTATTTTATAAATATTCTCTTATCATTCATAAATATAAAAAATCGGAAGGATAATTAAATATTCGGCGACCTTAACTTAAATGAATTGTAATGTATAATGTTTTTATTATTTTTACTTATTATCATTGTTTTATTATTTTGTTTCATATTAGTTCCTTCTTTTTTTCTTAGTTTATTATTTAATTTTTTAGTTTCATTTATTTATTTTTATTACAGATAATGTGATACTACCATCACATTTCTCAATACTGTATTACATAATCATAAAATTTAACGGTATTCAAATATGGCTTTCTTTCTATCTTTATTTTATAAATATTACCCTATCTTTATTTTATAAATATTACCCTATCTTTATTTTATAAATATTACCCTATCTTTATTTTATAAATATTCTAGTATTTTTATTTTATAAATATTCTCTTAACATTATTTTTTAAATATTCTCCTTTCTTTATTTTTTAAGTATTATCCTATCTTTATTTTTTTTAGTAATATCCAATATTGATTTATTAGTCGAACAGAATAAAATAACTCTTTTAAAACTTATATTATCATCAACGAACAGTCTTCTGTCTTCGTCAATGTTTTACAATTTTGATTCGCTCAAAAACTATTAAAAAGTTCCACGCGTTTTTGTTAGGCATGATTTTTTCCTTTCATTTTTTCCAAAACAACACTATATAAAACTAAGGAAATTGCATTATTGATTCAATTAGTATGATACTGAATTTATGTATTCGACCTATGTCAAACATCGAATCTTTATTATAGTTAAAAACCTTAGTTGAACTTTATCTTTCATTAATAAATCCAGTCTCTGTCGCCTGTTTTACAGATAAAGATGAATGACAAAAAAATAAATAGTAAATATTTTTTTCCAAAACAAAGAGATCAAAACCATAAGATTTTTTCCTAACCTCAAATCAGTTATTTTATTTATGTTTTTTTTTCCTTCTTAATTTATGTATTTTTATGAATAATTTGCCAACTAAAATGAATTTTAAAATTTACACTTTATTAAATCATCTACAGAAAGTTTAATTTTATATCATATCTAATTATAATAAATTGAACTTCGTTATATTATCCTCACAGCTGACAGAATGTGTAACTACAATTTCATCAGTTCTCAGGAAAGTTCTTAAAATTATATTTCCCGTTGAGCTATTTTTACCTATTTCTTTTCAAACGTATTGTAGAAATACAAAAATTTGACAGTTTACTAAAATCTACATTCTGCACTTTACCATTTCAATGATGAATTCTTATGGAAACAAAGAATCTGTTTATTTTTATATGAAAATAAAAAATGTTGAGATGGCCAGGATTGCAGTAAAAAAAGAAACAAAAATACTTAACAACTATTTATTTTCCGACGTTTCGTCTCACTTGGTTGAGCTTTATCAGGGCTCAAAAGTTACAAAAATTACTAAGAACATTTTGACATAAGATAATAAAATACAAAAAGGTAAATGAAGCTAGGGTTAAAAATTTGTAAAAATAAGTAAAATGAAAATTATATATAAACAAAATAAAATAAGAAATAAAATAGTTTTAATATAAAATAAACAATGATAAGAATATAAAAAATTACGTAAACTATAAGTTTAAAAATGTAATAAATGAGTAAAAGAACAAATCAGGACCACTCACCGGTTCAAGTTGATAGCTTTAGTGACATGACAGAAAATCCGAAGTGTATGTGAGTGGAAGGGAGATGACCGTTAACGGTTTTATTTCTATTTCAAATTCGTCAAAGGAAAGAGATATACAAATATAATGAAAAATAATACAAGAAAGAAATATAAAAATATGATAACAATAACTACAAGAACTTTCTAATTTTTATATTTAGTTTTCCTAAATTAGACAATTCTAATAGTTATTATTATCCAATCTTTATATCTCTTTCTTGTATTATTTTTCATTTTTAATATCTTTTTCCTGGATACGCGACGGATTTGAAATAGAAATAAAACCATTAACTGTCATCTCCCCTCCACGCATGTACGCTTCCGATTTTCTGTCATGTCACTAGAGCTATCAACTTGAACCGGTGAGTGGTCCTGATTTGTTCTTTTACTCATTTATTATTATTATTATTATTATTTATTTATATTTTCTCAACATTTATTTAATCTCGACTTACTTCTTTATTTTCCGTCTTTTGGTATGTTCAATTTTGTTTTCCCATAACTACATACCTGTTTCTGCGTGTTGTTGCTTTCCCTGTACATTTTTAACTTTAAAGTTTACGTAACTTTATATATTCTTATCATTGTTTATTTTATTTTAACACTATATTATTTCTTTTACTTGTATATAATTTTCTTTTCCCTTATTTTTACATAATTTTAGCCCTATTTTAATTTACTTTTTTGTATCTTATTATCTTACTATATCAAAATGTTCTTAGTTATTTTTGAATCTTTTTAGGAGTGATAAAGCTCTACAAAGTGGGACGAAACGTCGGAAAATAAATAGTTGTTAACTATTTTTGTTTCTCTTTTGATTGCAACCCTGACCATCTTTTCCACAATTTGAAATCTACGGTCAACTATTTATATATAATACAAAAATGTTTTTATGGAATATATTAATTTAAATATCGTGAAGAGGAGACTTAAAACTAAGTTGACTTAGTTGTAATAAGCAACTTTGAAAAAGTGGTCTAGATTGGAAAACGGCGTGATAGACACAGGAACTTATAGCGAGTATTGGTTAACGTACGACATGTTACTACAGTCTCACAAGAGATCATAATACCAAAAATAATAGAAGGCAATCTGCGGTACAGTCTATGGAATACGTCAAATAAAAATAAAGACAAACTTTCTTTTGTCAGATGTACCACTAATAAAGCAAAGCAGCGCAATAACCTTACATTAAGGTTTATGTCGTTTCTTAATTTTATGTAACGTATGGGTTAAATTTTGAATTTTCTTTCTTTATATACTCTGGTTAAACCGGCTTTCTCGCTTAACAGGCTTGAAGAGGAATTTTCCGTATTTTTCCCCTTAAAAACTGCTCATTTTAGATATAGTTAGGATTTAAAATTAAAAAAAATGTATTCATTTTTATTAAGAAGTAGGTTAAATATAAAACATAACAAATAATACGTGATCAATTCAATCAGTTTTTATTTGAGGAAGCACGTAGAATGGATTATCCGTTGTTATTTTATTCAAAAATATAATAATACTAATGTAATTTTATTATTTTTATTTAATTTAAATTTCTACGATTTGTGTATTTTCAATCCGTTGGTTAGAGAATCTTGTTTATTCAAAACAAAACAATAGAGGTGGGATTCTCTTAATTCCCCAAGCATGTGACACTGAGTAGGGTACAATAAATTTCGGACGGGCTGGAAGATATAGGGAAAGGAATACCCACAACCTAGGGCGGACGTGTTGTGGGGCCAGGCCGTAAATATTAATGCGTTTCGAGAGATTTGTAGTTTTTATCTCGGATCAACTGTTATCAGAAAACGGTCATAAAAAAACTTTTTGCGCTTTTCACTTGCTATGTGTGGTTATGTTTATTCATCTGTCTGTAATTTATTTAATATTTCAGTCAAGTTGTTGCATCTATTTCATCAAGTTATATTAATTGTTTTATTATTAGTCATTGCGGTTTATATTAATAAACGATATTTGACCGTCAACGACCTGAGATGTGTCGGAAGCAGGATGATTAAAATTCAATTATTTTCGCGCTTTCAAATGGCTCCCGGTGTGATCAATTATATCAGTGGTTACGGCGAATAATTAATAGAAAGATATCTGGATCCGATGGATGCTTCATTAAAAATCTAATAACATTCCTGACCGCATTTTACATCGTCTGTCATCTATTATATTAATCGATTAAATATATCATAAACTTTAAATATCATCTACACATTGCATTTAACTATCAGATGAATGGAAATTTTATAGTGAAACGTCGAAATATTCGATTACAATCGAAAAAGCACATAAGATTCAGTTTCGGGATTCCTAATGCTCTTGTATCTTAAATTTTATTTAGCTCCCAACAAAAATACTTTATTTTTGCCGTTGTATTCAATACCTCAAGTAGCAAAAAAGTTCCTATACTCTTGATTTTGTAGCCTTGCGTTCTTCCAGAAGATGTGATTTTAATGTACCAATTTGTCTATCTCATATCACAGATATGTATAAAATGACATTTTATTTTATATTATCAACTTAAAATTTGTGAATATATTTATATTTACACATTAACATTATATGATTTTTATTTATTATTATCTTTTATTCTGCTTTATTTATATAAACGTCTATAACCTTAAGATTTGTCTACATCAAATTCCTCCCGAATCCAATCCTTACAGTCCAAAATCCTTAATACTCCTTACTTTGTCACAAATCAAGTCATCCATGAGGACCTCAATGTTCCATATGTTGCCGATTTGGCCAGAACCAGATACCAATCCTTCCATGATAAACTTCTCAACCCAAATCCACTTGTTTCTAACCTGGCTTCTCCTTCATTACCTAATAATTCTCCTAGAGGTCTGAAAAGAAGATGGCCTCGAGATCTTCTCATCTAGAAATGTTATTGGAGTTCTATCAAGGGTAGATTCTCCACATGTTTGTATCATGTCACTATGTCACCTACAGCAAATTTTAGTTGTTGCATATATTTATATATTATATATATCATATATACAGCTGTAAATAACAATAAATAAATTATTTTTAAAAAATTCACTTTATCTTTTTCTTAAATTAACATCTTTTTTTTCCTTTAGAAGTCAATTATTTATATTGTTTGTTCCATAAATGTCATTGTTTTTGTTATTACTTTACTTTTATCTTTTATTAAGAATTATTATTTTAATCTCTTTATTTTATCCTATTTTTTTTTAATTTATAACGTTGTATATAGTTAGGGGTGTCTTTTGTATGAGACTAAACCTCCCTCCATAATCAATTGTTAAAAAAAAGTACCTCTTCCGTTAACAATGTAAGGCCCACCAGGCTGATCTGGTATTAAATTAAAAAAAGAAATATAAACTATTATTCTTAAATTATTTACTAAATAAATTTTCGAATAGTTATTGAGACAATTACCTAATAACAGCGATTTGTACCAGTTTAATCAGGATTTCTTGATTAAAATTTTACATTCTCTGGGGGAAATTACCTCAAAGACGGTCTATATAAAGTTATATATCCCTTTTTGCTTTATAGAGTCGTAAAACGTAATGGTGACAATTTGGTAGAACATCCTGTACAGATGACACATATCTGAAGTAGAATTTATTTCTTGCAGAGCCCTAACTCTAGAGAAGCCTTTCTTGTAATGGCTGAGTTGTTAGCGAGGCCACCTGCGCTTCTTTCTTCTCTAGGAGCTACTTACTCTTTTCTTCTGGAGAAGTGGGTTTTTCTTCTGCCCTTGCCCATGGAAAAAGTCTACTCTTCCATTAGCTCCACGTTCCCGTGCATCACACGTGTTCCTATTTCACGCCACCGTAACATTAGGTTCACGCGTTGATTATTTACGAGCTTATACCACTTTAAATGTAGGGTAAGAAATGCTTTTTCAACTCCTTTCCATCTACAGCTTTAATTCGGGTTTGTTTATCTTTAAAACTGTATTTTATCAATTATTATTATTGTATATTATTATTGAATTAAATTAAAATATTTGTATTAATCTTTTAAAAAAAAAAAATCAATTCGGACTATATCTTAACATTTTTTGAAACCCTTGAATACGAAATTTTATACTAATCAAGAGGTAGAAATTTCCAGTGAACAATTTACGTCTTTCGATATCCCACATTTGCAAAATAAATTCATAACTCCTCACAATCTTATCCAAATCCGACATAACTACAAATGTTGTAAAGTTGAATTTTCGCTCTCCCCACCCATATCTATATCATTTAGATTTTATACATTCATATAGGAGAAAAAGTAGTGAAAGCAAAATCTCTAAAATATTTTACTTCATATTTCGGAATCTAGTCTGTTTAAGGCTCAGTTTGTGTTGTTTCGTGCAATTTAAACGTTGCTAAACCCCTATTTATTTATTTGCTTAATTTTTAGGTGCCGTATACAACTACAGAGTTAGAGGCACCGTATTCTGGATTTCGTGCTTACATTTCTTGGTACAGGTTGTTCTCCTTTATGAACTTTTTTTTTTTTTAATTATTTATTTATTGTAATTTACAACTGTACAAAATAATACAATAAGTAAATATGTAGTATGTTTCATATACACTTGAAAATCTTGGGAAGGAACCACCCATTGGTGGTACTTCAAACATTAATTTAAACTAGAAGGTCTCGTGGCCATCTTCTTTTCAGACGCCTCGGAGGATTATCAGGGATTGTTAAGGATGAAAGATTAAGAATTAATGGGTTAGGATGGTTAAGGAGTTTGAAATAAAAAGACGCATATCTGGTTTGGGTCAAATCTGCAACGAATGGGATGTTAAGGTCTTTATGAATGAGTTTATTTGTGACGTAATAAGGAGCATCAAGGATTTTACGTAGGATTTTGGATTGTAACGATTGGATGCGGGAAGAATTTGATGGTTTGGTGGAGCCCCAGTGCTCAATTCCATATGTCCAAATTGGTCTGATTATTGTAGTGTATACTAATTTTTTGTAGTGAATGGGAAGTTTAGAGCGTTTGTCAAGTAAGTGTTGTAGCAATCGGAATCTACGAGCAGTTTCTTGTCGTTTCAGTCTTGTGTGTGGATTCCAAGTAAGTCTCTTGTCAAGATGGAGTCCTAAGTATCTAGGAGCTACGGGTGACACATAAAATTTCTTGACAGCCTTCAGTACTGTACGAACCCATTATTTAGGACGCTGACACCGACAAAGGTGGCAGACACACAGACTCAGACTCGTTAGAGTACAAGTAACTAAATTATTTGAATCAACATACCTGGTGACTCCCATCAGCATCAGACTAACACAAAATATCGACTGCTCCTTCCTAAATAATGAAATTTCCTCAGCCCCCTCTTAAAATGCATTACTAGAACGCAGAAAAAGAGGCTACCTTCAACCCATTGTCATCATGACATAATCCCCAAGCACCGATGTGGCTTAGAAGGAAAAAAAAAAAATTATTTGACAATTTAACAAAGTCTTATTGAACATGTTTGAGTAGTTTACAAGACCAAGAGGATCTTTAGAAAAGGGTACAACTGAAAACCTTTTGAAAATCTCTTTATTTGTCTCAGGAGTACGTGTGACAAATAAATCAGGTTAGATAAAAAAAAATTGTATTCCAATGTTTGGAATCTTTGTAGATCTGCGGTTTTCAAGTGGAATCAAATGAAAATTTTATTCCAACTAAAAAAAAATTGTAAAACCTAAAATATTATTCCGGAATAAGATTGTACTAAATTAACCAATACGGCATGTGCCAGATTGATATCCTTTATTGAATTTAATTTAAAGTTTCAAACTCGCTACAAGTACATACAGCAAATTAACACTAAGCATATGTTTCTGTTATGCACCTTGGATAATACAAAACCACATTTAAAGCTAAATAATTTTATTTTACTGTACAAACTTATTAAACTTGATTAATTTTATTTGTAATTCTTGTTTTGTTTTTTTCATTTTGGTTAATTGAAACGTTTAGGAAATTTTTTGTTTATTGATGGTTTATAAACGTTCATCATCTCATTGCTATGATAAATTAATATTATATTAAATTTATAGTAAGTGTAGTTTAGTTTTTAAAAAATTGTTTTAAATAATTTTAAAAAAGAAACTTTTGTTCAGATAATTTTTTGTTTCTATTATTTTTAATGGCTCGTTTCAACGAATATGAAAATTTTAATCTAAAATATTTTTCTCTTTCAGAATCGAATCGCGATAAGTAAATTTAAACTCACCCTTGAGGATGTATTTAAATTCTATAAGTCAAATAATCGAAACTCCAACTGTAATAAGTCACTCTTGATTTGCCACAAAGGTGAGAAAAACACGTGTGGCAAAAAGCAGCCCCAATGAACGATAAGCCCTACTGGCAAAACTAAACCTACTATTTCTCAAATCTCTTTTAAAATAGGTTCAACGCAGTAAAATGATTCCCTTCCAAGCCACTTCCTTTATTCCCATGCATCTCATCCCATAAAGCTTTGAAAAAAAAAATCTTTGTAAAGTGGCACAGCTATATAGTGGAGTGAACCGGGCTAAGAGTACATTTTCCCTGATATTTTAATTAAAGAGGAAAAAACCTCAACTAAAAGGCTTTATCCAGGTGTGCTTACTTCAGAAAATCAATTCATGCCTATGAGAATATTTTTTTTTTTTTTATAGAAATCTGAAAAGTATTTAAAAGACAAATGTTCTTTAAATAATTTATAATAAAGAAATAATCACTTCATTGTTACTGGAAAGTGTCACTTTCACATGGATTAATAATTTATTTCTTCTAACGTTTTATTGTGTTTAATTTATACTTATTTTGAAGCTTAATCCAGAGAGAGAGAAATACTTTATTTATCTATGCTGCCTAAATACATTAGGTTGCTATCTCACACAGCATATTTATCAATCCGTAATCGAACATATATAAATTACACATACATGGTATAATCAGAAAAAAAAGAGATACAATAATAAGAATACACAATTTTTTCCCCCCCACAGTTTCCTTTTACAATCCATTTCGGTCTGTACAACAAATACAAATGTT
>NW_027114528.1:79676-102603 GCF_000696795.3 Halyomorpha halys | reverse complement strand
TACGCATCAGATAAAAATCATATTGTATTTAAATAACAGAATGTTTACTGTTCAGCTTTTTTATTTAAGCTCTCTTTGACTTGATATTCGTAATGTTTGAGCAGTTTTTTTTATTGTCCATAACATTTTCGTATTCATTAGAAAATAAACCGCACGGTAAATGCAAATTTAATGGATTAAAGACTACGAAACTATATTTTTGGAATCTCTTACATCAGATACAATATAACACGAACTCACTTAAGGACTAGGACTAACTTATCCAGATATTTAAACCTAACGTGGATTATAATTGCATTGGAAGCTAGAAACAGAGCAGACTGTGATGACTCTTCATCTGGATCTGGGATTTTTAAAAGATAGTGACTTAACGGATTTGAAAGAACCTGAGAATAATCTTAAAATAAAAAATAAATTAAAATAAAGAAAATTGTATTCCTTTCTGGAGGAACAGAAAAGGTTGAAAAGTGAATACTCGTCCTTTCCATTTATCACTTATATCAGTTCTGATGCCGATAAGAATTTTTACCATAATTTCATTTGTAAAAGATTTAAATCAGTAAACATTCCACATTTTACGTGATTAATTCCTGTTCCTCTTCTATTTCTATATTATCTATTTGCTAAGTATTTATTCAAATAAACTGACAATTTAATATGTTTTTCTCAATAAACTAGTTGTGGATATTTAAGCTTTAATTGTGTTTTAGCCTCTAAATTGCTGTATCTGGTTCATTTCTCCAACTAGGGTCAATGTTTCTAATATTCTCACCATCCGTTTCACTTTTAGTTGGTTTAGAGAAAATAAAACCAATTATTTAATATTTTAATATTGGCCAATTATTTAAGGGCGGCCATCTAACTAGTTTTCCAACATGGCCACGTAGCCCTTGCAACCTGGTTTTACCGAAGTGATGACACCGTTATCCTTTCAGATCTAACAAGGATGCAACGATATAACTTCCAGTACGGATCGTGTGCAGCCTGCAAAATAAAGAGGAGGTTGCCAATCTTGATAACCTCCTTGCTTCATCTCCTTGCAACCCTCGCTTCTTGCTACCTACCGCTTATCGGATATCTCATTCAGTTCTTTGCATCACGATGCAGTTTCAGCTATTATCGTCGTGGAGGTGTCTTTTATTCTTGGGAGAATTTTTATTGTCTTCAGTTCCTTGTTCGTTTTTCGATATATATCGATGACTAAAAAATAAATTAATGAAACGTTACTATTCTAAAGAATTTTATATTAAAATATATTTTTCAATGCATGCGTTTCAGAAAATGTTTTTAATTTTTTTACTGTAATTTTGAAAGAATTTCATTGCACCAAAATCCAAATGATTTATATTATTTTTCACACTTTCATTGTCTGAGTTTTTTTTTTGACACTTTTGAAGAAGATATGAATTATCTTTAGCAAGAATATTGCTGTGGGGTCTTTCGCCCTTTTTAAATATGAGACAGATAAAGAGTTTTCCCAAGCAACTGATATGAACAGTGAGATCTCTAGAACATAAGTGACTCCAATTATCTTAAGAATTCAGTTACTAAACCTTTTTCTTTTGTTTTTTGTGACTAAAAGATTTTTAAATTTGTTAATTTGAAATTACATAATAAATCAATAAATGTGTATTCAGAATGTCCAATATAAATCGGATCTAATGCTCCCCAAGGCCAGATGGTTGTTCTATTCAAGAAACATTTGATAAAGTTGTAGGACATTTACCATTGTTGATCTAACCCTGTTGCTTTTTAACTATCATGAGAAAACATGAAGATGACAATAAGAAAAAATCACGAGTTTTGAAAATAATAATTACGTTTTAATACTCTATATTTATAGTCTTGGTTTCATCGATTTTTATCGAATTGTTATTATGTTATTATTATTTTCATTTATAATTTGTCATTTACTAGTTAGAGCTTAAGTCCCACCCGTATAGTCGTGAATTAGCAAGTTAAGTGACTGAGGATCGATTCTCGCTAAGTTGTGCTAACACAATCATGTGCATTAACTGAAACCGCTTAAGTGCCTCTCTTTGACCGTCCTTGTTCTAGATGGAGCCATCTAATCTTTTACATCGCTATTAACAGATGTTAATTATCTTTGTCCCCATGGGTTGTTCTCGTACCTTAGGGGTCTTGTCTTGACTTTGATAAGAAAGTTTTGTGATCTCGCTAATTGAATTCGAATATTACCTGTGTATCTTTTGAGTGAGATAATCTTACTTAACATACATTAAAATAAATGAGTCTAGTGTATGAGATCTGATGAGTTGACTGTATAGGATTGAATTAAAAATTGATAGGATATTAAAAAAAATATATTTATTTGACAACAAATATGTGCATAAAAATAAAAGAATACTTTAAAAAAAAGAATTTTTGGCTTTTCGAAATAAATTAAAAATCAGATCAAAATTGTATCTTGAAATAAATTAAATATTTATTTCCTTTATTATTTTGAAATATGCTTAGTTTTTGAATAAGATAGTTTTGCGTCTGCTTTCATTTTTTCACAGCTCATCCTCTGGTTGGTTGCTTTTGTGCCTTTAACAAATGTTTTAGTGTTGGTAAAAAAAATTGAAATATGAGAAAAAAGTTTCGCTTAATAGACGTTTAATATGGTACCGTTAAAGTTATATTGATTGTGAAGACATAATTGAAGTTTTTAAAATTAATTTTAAGTTATTAATAGCATATAATGTATATAGAATTAAAATGTAATTACATTTCCTAAAAAAAATGAAAAAAATAAATCTTTGAAATTAGAACAATATTAAGAAAAATACACCAGTTTTTAATTAGTTTTCAAAAATGGTTCGATAATATTATGAATAGGTTCCAACGGAAACCTGTTCACTTTTTATTAGTTCTTCTTATAACATTAATACTATAAATACCGTGGAACATTCTAGATACTAGGTTAAAAGATCATTAAATTATTTACAGAGCCGAAAAAAAATTAGATTAAAATTAGCCAAGATATTGCAAAAAACATGTTCTGGCCTTGACAGCTAAACCAGTAAAAAAAAAGTGGACTCACCAGAATTTTTTAAATTTCAAATACGAAATACAATCGGAAAGCCAGAGTCTCAGTTATATGAATTTTTAACAAGATTCCAGACAACTCTCGTCGAAACCGGTTACGGTAGACAGTTTTATCGTAAGCTATAAAGTTTTGATGAAGACGTAGGCTCTGCTCTACCGGTCTGCAAGAAGTAGGTCAAGATAGTGTAGTCTTTTAAGGACTATAGCAAATATTGAATCTATTGATGGGGCAGGTACCCTTCTAAGGAGGCTTTCTCTATCTTAGGTGTATACGTTTACGGTAAAATGTGATAACTGCACCATCTATTAATGTATGGTATTTAAAACTTTATTAAAATCGTTGAATCGTAGTCATCGTCCAAAAATATTTAAGCATCTTATATTTTCATCATTTTAATGAATACACCACTAAGAACAAGGCAATGTACAAATTGAGGGTTCTCTAACAACAAACTGACTTTATTGTTGACCGCTGTCTAGGTTAGACGGGATTCCTATTTAAAAAAAAAATGCTTCATCGAATGATACATAAGTGAGTAGCACTGACATTTATTTTTAATTTTCGTTCCATTATTGCTGCATCTCCATTTGATTTAATGATGTAAAAAGGATATTACTACTGGAGATACCTCCTTTCAGTCCAGTACCAGTGAGAAAAAGTAACTAAGATTAACACCGACATTAATGCAACAACCAGAAAATTAAGCGTAATTAAAATTCAAGAGGAGATGGTTCCATTAGCATCAGGTAATGTATCCATCGATATGGCAATATTTGTTTTCGCTGGTTTGAGATAACCCGATGTGGATTCTAAATGGTTATAATTTATCACTATTTTGTGGAATTGATAACACATTTCTATTGGATACTGTAACCATGATACATTTCAACATATTGAAACTTACCTGGTGGTTGTTCGAATTCCACACACAGGTAAAGCTAAATATTTAAGCGTGCAATCTGACAGAAGAAAGGCATGAGCTACACAAACCAAAAACAAAAGGAAAACCTTTAACCTTATATTAAGAAAAACAAATAGAAATTGAACACTTACTTAATCCTTTTTATACCTACCCTTCTGTTCATTCGGAACAACAAAAAAAATCTAGATACGTAAACTTCAACCTTAACTATTGTTCAATATTAGAGTTGAGCAGCTCTGAAACTACATGGAATGTCAGAAACATTACACGGTGACCTTCTCATGTCAAAAGTTGACGAACTTCTACCAACTATTTCATAAGAAATAACAAGGACATACGAGGTATATTAACAACCTTCATGTCGGAGAACTTCCTTGGAACCATCGGCGCAAGAAAAGGTGACGTTATTAATATATCTCCTGGGTCTAATACTATATCACTATTGATATTAGGTTAATAATACCATCTATAAAGACCTAAATGTTCCTTATGTAACCGATCTACCCCGAACCCGATATTATTCCTTCTATAATAAACTCCCTAACCACCCAAACCCACTAGTTTCTAGCCTTGCTTCCTCTTCCATTCCTGGCAATCCTCCGAGGCGCCTGAAAAAAAGATGGCCTCGTGATATTGTAAATTGTTTTTAGAGTTCTACTACTGGGTAGTTTCTCTATATACTGTATCATATCATTATGTCATTATGATCAAATTTATTTGTTGTATTTTTTATACAGTTGTATCAATAAATAATTTTTTTAAAAATATATTAGGTTATTAAACGAAAATAAAATATATGAAATATAGCAATAAATTCAGTAATGATACTTAGTTAAGAGGTCCGACTAAGCAACCTGCACATTATCCTTGTCTAGTAAGGATATAACCTTTTCCAATCAAATTACTGGTTTTCACTCTTGGTTTTTGACAGTTGTAAATGAAGAAATGTAGTTTAAAAAAATGTGTAGCCTGAAATGGGATCAAGGTTTTGCTGGCTTACTTTTTCTTAAGTCCACGTAACGATCCCTAACCTCAGTTAGTAGATTTCCTTACAAAAATCCCTTTCGGGTATTTTAATATAATACGATTTCAGACAAATAATCCCAAATGAAATGAAACATGGTTATAGATTGGATCTGTGTCCCACAAGTGGAGCAGGTTACTGGAGTTAGTTAAGGTGATGCCGAATCAGCCAACACTCCAAACAACCCGAATACCTTTGATTCGCTAACAACAAACAGCTTCCAATAAGTACCAGTTGGAAAATAACTTTTAAAACTCAGACAGAACAAATTTAGCCTATATATTCATATAATTTTTCTTTTATTTCAATTCAATGGTGAAATATGATTCATTTTTTTTAAATTGTATTTTCTTTGTTCCGTCTTCAACTCCTGAAGATATTGTAATCGGTAGACAAAAGTTTTTAAAATCTTACTCAATCTGCATATCATATGTTGAATTGAGTCCAAAAAAATATTTAAAAAAAATTATTAAGTTTCAATATCCACAGGGTATCTGATCTCCCAAACCTCGTTACATACTTTAACGACGGATTTACATGTTTCCTTTAAATAATGACCTAATAATGCTGTATCTCAGACTTTAAAGCAGCACGTTTACAATCGTGTCAAAATTAATAGAAATTTTGCAGTAATTGAACAATTGTGTTAAAATAATTAAAATAAATAATTAAGAATTAGTGTTCCTCTCCGTCCTACGTACACACCGTTCTTTTCTCGGTACAAGAACCGGAAAGAAAAAAAGACAGTTATCTCACCCCAATTTTTTATTACTGTAATGAAAACTATGTATAATTACTAGTCAAAACTGATGAGTCTGCCAGGTATATTTAGGGGGAATAAAAAATGGTGGCTGTTTCAAACCTTAAAAAACATTAATTTTTCATTCGGAGCTCTATATCTTAAAAACTACCAACAGCACTAGAAAATCTGAAAGAACATTACATAAAGAAGAGTAAATTTTCGGAAATATTAACCTAATAGAGCTATTTACGTCCAATAGTTCTAGAGATATAGCTTTTTAACAAGCAATGTTTCATAAAAATGTACTGAAATATCAATAGTTAGTTAATTTATTTTGAGAATTCTATATCTCAGGAACTACATGACGTGCAGATGTCTATTAGCGCTCAAAATAAAGCTAGTTTAATGAGAGAGAGAGAAATACTTTATTTATCTATGCTGCCCAAATACATTAGGTTGCTATCTCACACAGCATACTTATCAATCCGTAATCGGACATATATAAATTACACATACATGGTACAATCAGAAAAAAAGAGATACAATAAGGAACTATGTGACGTATAGATGTCTATTAGCAATAAAATTAAAGCTCGTTTAATGTAATATAAAGTAGTTTATGACCTTTACCTTCGTAGGAATAGTAGTTTGACTGATATTTGACAAAATAAACTCACAAAATGTTAATTTCTAGTTGTTCGTATAAAAAGTTTGATTTTTGAAAAATTATATCTCTAGATCCATAAGACGCACATATGTCTGCCAAAACTCAAAATAAAGGAATTTAAACTTACTATAAAGTAGTTTATGACACTTATCTTCGTAGGGGTAGTAGTTTCTAGGATATTCACATATAAATATAAATTTGACAAATGAAAATTTGTCCGAACAACTGTAAATCAATTGATTTAAATTTATTTTAGCGAATTTCATAAAAACTACTACTCCTACGAAAATATACCATCATAAACTACTTTTATCTCATTAAACTAGATTTAATTAGAGTGTTAATAGACATCTGTACGTCACATAGTTCCTGAGATATAAATTTCTGAAAATAAATTATCTAACTACTGATATTTCAGTACATTTTTATAAAATGCTGCTTTTTAAAAAGCTATATCTCGAGAGCTATTGAACGTAAATTGCTCTATTAGGGCTTACATTTTAGAAAATTTACTCTACTTTAAATGACGCTCTCTTAGATTTTCTATTGTTGTGGGTAGTTGTAAAGATATAGAGCTCCGAATAAAAAATTAATTATTTTTAATGTTTTGAAACAGCCGCCATTTTTATCCCCCCTACCTATACTTGGCAGACTGATCAATATTGACTATTCAATTAAGTAATCAAAAATTGGGGTGAAATAACTACCTATTTCCTCGTCTTGGGCTCTTGTACTGTACCGTATCTTTAAATATATCACTTATGTGATCAACATACTTCAACATACCCACTACACAGGATTCCATCTTGAAGGGCATCTTACTTAATGTGCTCATAGAAGTTTGCAAAGACAATAATTTGCTCTTAGATTAAGTTTACTAATTTTAATTTGCTAAACGCTCTAAGCTTCCACTTTCCACGGAATTGAGCTTTGGGACTTCACTGAATCATTAACTTTCCATATCCAATTCTTGGAATCCAATATCCTTCCAAGAATCCTTAATATTCCTTATTATTTCATAAATATTACTATCCTTTAAAATTTCAATATTCCATTTTTTGCATATTTGATTAGTGCTACCTTGAATAGTGCACTCCGTATAACACAAAACGCTTATTAGTTACTTCTTATCTCCAAAAACCCTCCGAGGAGTGGAACTTAAAATAGTCATTAGAGTTTCCCACCTGTCCACAGTGGTGATATTTTAAGTAAAATTTATTTGTGATTAAAATGTTTATATGTAAGGTAAATAATATATAGTTAAATTTAGTAGGATTTTTAAAACTAAAATTAACATATAAATACAATAAAATTGAAAATATAATGAGAATATGCCAATCGTGATATGTAAGTTAGATTAAACTATGTATTGTTAATAAAGTGATAGATTGGAATAGACAATGTAAACTGGATAGAATTTGGATAAATGAAATTATATAACAATAAATAATTTAACACATTATGATAAAAGTTAATTAATCCGTGCATAAGGTTCCCCTAATTTAATTATGTTTCATAAATACTTGAATTACAATAAAATATATTTTTACGAAGATAGAATAGCCTATCATATTTTTATAAACATGTTAGATGTGATATTATAAATAAAGTTGGATAATTGATAATTTAAAATTTTTTTAAAAAATATTTTTCAATAATTATACTAGGATTAAAATTGTCAATCTATAGATCCTTGAGAATGATCGGCTGAAACGTAGGCGTTATAAGAAAATAAACAGTGTGAGACTATATGGATATTTTTTAATTATAATATTAAAAATTGTATATTGTATATTGATATACAAGCAATTATTAAATTTTATTATTTAGCCATCAATTTTTACCCTTTGTTGTATTTTTAATTTACTTATAGCATTCACTTAAATTTCATATTCTTTAAGTTGTATAATTTAATAGAGATTGTTTGTAATAACGTAAAAAAAAAATTTTAAATAATTCATTTAGTTCGAAAAACGGGCATCCTTATCCAATCAATCATAGATGCAGGAAATCGTTATTTTTATCAGTTTTATTTATTTTTTAAACTTAGTGGATCGGTATAATGTATGTTGTTTTTCAGTTGACTCCACCCGCGACATTTTTTTTTTAACAGCATTTTTTTACTTTTAGTATTTTTTTACTTAGTCATCACTTATTTTCCCGAGTTTCAACTTAAATAACTT
Source organism: Halyomorpha halys (assembly GCF_000696795.3). Lineage (NCBI taxonomy): Eukaryota > Metazoa > Arthropoda > Insecta > Hemiptera > Pentatomidae > Halyomorpha > Halyomorpha halys. The sequence continues at coordinate 94,013 of NW_027114528.1, read as the reverse complement.
TCTGGGTCATTGTTCATGCGGAAACAGTTTTAAATCGATATGATATATGGTGCCCTTCATGCCTTAGGTGAGATAAAAACAAAATGGTGAAAATATAGATTTGTCTACAATATTTAAAAATTGATAGCTATTTCTAAGAATTGAGTTGATGAGTCAAAAAAAAATTATGAAAGATTTATAATAATAAATATTACAAATATTTTACATAGTAAGGGATACCCGCTTCGTTCATCTTTTTTTTTTTTGTTAATACTTGTACAGTAATTCGGGCATTCGTGAATAAATTAAATTGTTTAGTAGTAATTTAAGATAATTAAAGTCCATGAATATCCATATATCGAAATTGGACCATTCACATGTTCTGCTTTATCACCCTTATATATTCTATCTCAAAGTTTTTTTTGTTTTGTTTTTCTCACAAAATAAAAAAAAATAATATCTAAATATCAGAAATTTATATATATTATAAAAAGGTTATGTTATGGAAGCCCGGTGTAAGGCCCGTGGCTACTAACTCCAAGGTCCCGAGTTCGAATCCGGCTGGGCAGAAAATGTTTTCTGTTACACTGTAGCCGACTCACGGCTTAATAAATATGTTATATTTTGAAAGGTTTGGCCTACTTTATTATTCCTCGCGCTTTGTTTTTTGTTGGACTTTGACTTCCGATGCCTTTCTAATAATGATTACTACTAATTTGACTAACGAAATAAATTAATGTTTCTTATCATAAAATGAAGTTAATTAATTTTAAAAATGTTCTGCTTTGAAATATGTACAGAATGATAACTACTTTTTACAATGAAAGTTATGTTTATTACTAATTTTCAAGATGAGATATCTTTCTTTAATTAATACTTCCACATAACGTATTTCCACATTATATTAGCATTCAATTATAACTTTGCAGTGAACAAATTTCCGACTTCGAACTTCTTTTTGAAAATGTATACTCCTGTTTTTCAATAATAAAAAATATAATATGACTCACTACTGTAGCAAAATTAGGACGTTCAAATGTTTATTATTTCGGAAATAGTTGCATTGATTATTGATTCACTATATGTAAACCGTCAAGACCATAAAACATTTTTAGTTTATACCTAAATCCAGAACAAGGATTCCAGCTATAAAATATACTTGCCTGCATAAGCACATTTATATTCCAGTATCGTGATAGTAAAATTGATTGTAAACTTCAGCTATCGGCGACAATAAAATCACTGGTATGGAACTAATGGACTTCGTTGATTGAACAACATACTAGCTTTTAGTTGTGTACGAGTATTCTGTGTCTTTATACAGAAATTCTTTTCTATACTAAGGATTTTTACATTCACTTACAAATAAATCATATAAATAAAATCAATAGAAAGCGAAGTTATTACAATCGGTGGAATATTTCACCATCGATTGATTTTTACTTTTCAAACGTCTTAGCACAACCTTAGGTCCTCTGAATCCAAATAACAAAGTCTCCTAAAATGGCTTCTGTGCGTCATTGTGTATGTGAACCGCCTAGATTAAAACGAAGCTAAAATTCCGGATTTAGTATAAGTATATTCCTGAATTTAATGCAAAAATAAGTCTTTAAAAAAAATTGCATTTCAATCTAACAAATTTAAAAAGTTTTTTTATTTACCGAACTAACCTTATAGATTTTGTCAGACCAAAGATGGTGCAGATTTTGATTCAGCTCACAAAAAAACAATTATGTTAAAAATATCGCTACACCTAATTTCTAATTCTGATATACGCCAATTATTCTGGCTTTTTAATTATATTAAAAACTAACTTTTTACTACTTATAGTAGTTATGCCGCGTATATAGTTATCTCTTTGATATGAAACTGATCTTTCCCGAACCAGATATCAATTCTTCCATAATAAACTCCCTAACCACCCAAATCCAATAGTTTCTGACCTTGATTCCTCTTCCATTCCTGACAATGCTCCAAGGGGTCTGAAAAGAAATTGGGTAGTTTTTCTAGACGCTTGTATCATACCATTATGATCCTACATCCAGTTTACTGGATTTATTTTGTATGATAAATATATAGATATATGTATTATCTATAACTAACTCTATAAATTTATAGAGAATTAAATATCATTAAATAAATAAAAAATGTTATTTACCGCTATAAACTAAATAGATATAACAAATAATTAATTTAACCATTAATCCCATGTGTAAATAACTAAATATATTAATTTATATAAAAATTTCAATTGTATTCAACTTATCTATCTACATCCCTAAATCTAGCGATTGCGAATTATTGCCGGATCTGCTAGTATTATATTTAAGTTTTTTTAAGGTTCAAATTATTACTATTATATATTGAGAGTATATAAATAAGTTTTCAAATGATAATTTTATTTTGTAAATTTACTTTATGTTAATCAGTTATTTATTTCATGTTATTTAAAACTGATATTGTAAGTAAGTTCATAAATATATATTGTAAATAATTGTATTTTTTCTTCTGTTACAGGTGAGTTATTATTGAGACTCAAATCTTTTATAGGGGTAAGTTTCTTTTTTTCGATTACTTGACTTTATTTTTGCAAAATATGTGAAGATTTCGCTGAGTTCCATTTCCAATAATGAGTTTTAAAACACAAAAAAAAAAATATGGAAAAATAAAAATATATAAAAACTATCAAAATTTGACGCTGTATTTTTTCTGTAAGTTTGTAATCAATTGAACATAACATAAAATGAATTGATATTTATATTAATAGTGATTAATTTTAGTATTTTTTAAAAATCTATTTTAAACAAATGTATGAAATTTTTCATACATTTAATAATTTGCTATGAGGGGAATAGGGGAAATATTTATTTTTTAAAAATAAATTCTCAACGCCCTTTTTTTGATATGAAAATTAGAAGAGAATTTGCAGAAACAGAATGCATATACAATAATAATTTTAGACAAAGTTGGTGTGTAACAACATTATATGGGTCCTGAAAAGTGTTTATTTTATGTCCGTGGCGTTAAAAAAACGTTTTTTGAAAAGAAAACAATATTATGTAATATCATTAAATACGTAATATCGTAAAACCATCCTAAAAAATATCGCATTAAAAAAAAATAAAACTGGGAAATATGGCATTTTTTAAATATCTAATTAAAGAATTTGTAATTATCGTATGAACATACTTCAGGGACTGTAGTTAGTGCCAAAATAAAATAAAATATTAAGGGAAATAATGATAACTTTTAAGGTAAATACCGAAAATATAAAAATTGGTATTCTTGAAAAATGTCCAAAATGATCCAAGACAATATTAAATTTTCTTTACTTACTTTATTTACTTAAATTTACTTTACTTAATTTGTCTTTTTCAAGACAATGTTATATTTTCTTCCTATTATAATCCTAGACCATTATTCTAATCTCCATCTGCTTGCGAAGAGTTACTTACCAACCATCCTCTTATTATGAAATATAAGTACACAAATATAAAGCGAGTTAATACTCCAATTCTATCACTAAAAGTTGAGTTTTAGGACATTCTGTTATAAACTTTAATAAATATAAAATTAATTCATAGTCACACTACCTCAATTTTACTTTTTATTATTACTCATTTTATTTATTCATTATTATTTTTTATTTATTTATTTTTTTTTATATATTTTCTTCCTATTATGATCCTAGACCATTATTCTAATCTCCATCTGCTTGCGAAGAGTTACTTACCAACCATCCTCTTATTATGAAATATAAGTAGACAAATATAAAGCGATTTAATACTCCAAATATATTACTAAAAGTTGAGTTGTTTTTTTCTATCACTGCTAACGGAGGATAAATCTTAAATGGTGGGAGAAGCTGTAGGTTAAACGGTATAATCAGTTGATAGCTGAGTGGTTTATTTATATTTTAATATACATTAAAAAAAAAACGCGAATAAGCAAATCTGCGCATACGTGGTAATTCAATCATTAAAAAAATCAAAATTTTAAAGAACCAGTAACAATCATTAATGTTTGGTTTTCGAACTGTTAAAACACCTGCCTGCCTTTACATTTCGCGTTTTCCCTGAAAAATAATCGTATTTTTTTTGCAAGAAGTGTTTATCGTAGGTAAGCACTATCAAAGAAGTTCATTCTACAATTAAAATTGCCAGTGAAACAGTAAGATACCTGGGAATTCATCTAGATCGCCACCTTAACTGGAATCACCATATCAACATCAAACTAACTCAAATTTATGCAAGGTTAGCAATGCTATATCCTATCCTAAACAGGAATTCCAAACTAAAACCAGAAACAACTGTTCTTATATTTAAAACAATTCTCAGGCCACTGCTGTACGGCTGTGAAGTCTGGAGAGCGGCATCCTTCACGGAAAGAAAAAAACTACAATATTTTCAAAATAAAGTCCTAAGAATCGCAGTTAATTCTCCTTGGTTCATAAGAAATAGCCGATTGCATAGCGAAGTACATATGGAGTCAATAGAGAATCACATCAAAAAACGGTTCATGAAGTTCCACTCCCAGTTCCCAACAGTTAAAGGAGCTGTGAGCTACAACCTGGGAAACCCAACCTCAACCCTAAGACTGAAGACCAGACTGCTGCAGGACAATCTGTTATAAATATAAAATTAATTCATAGTCACACTACCTCAATTTTACTTTTTATTAGTACTCATTTTATTTATGAATGGAATATGGTCCGGGTGCGGTAAAAAAAAACTCAAATAGTAGATAATTATACTATATTATAATTACTATTTGAGTTTTTTTTTTACCGCACCCGGACCATATTCCATTCATCTATTCACACGGTCAATCAATAATCTTCCATAATTTTATTTATTCATTATTATTTTTTATTTATTTTTTTTTTATATTTTCTTCTCTCGTTCCTTTTTCAAATTAACTTTTTTCTTTTCACTACTAGAGAGCAATGGTTTGTTTTATTTAAGTGTACCTACATCATTATTTTTTGTTATTAATTTTATATTCCTCTTTTATTAAGAAGCATTACTCTTATCTATTTATTTTATTTAATTATTTTTTCTTCTTTTAATAACAACATTGTATATAGTTAGGGGTTGTCTTTTGTACGAGACTATACTCCCCCCCCCCCATAATGAATAACGGTTACTTCAACCATGGCCATCTGGTATAAAATAAAATAAATTTTAAAAAAATACAATTTAAATTGTAATACAATTATCACATTTGCGCAAATTAAAACTTAACTGCTTTCTCACTACAATCTATCTATCGATTCATCGTAAAGGGTTCAGTAACATCTAAAATCTTATCCTGACCCCGTTGTGCCTCTTACAATAAAATGTTTATGTAATATTTTATATTACGACTTAATTCAGTTTTATGATTTGGTATGAATGAACTGGGATTATTCCGTTTATGTTACTTCTCTCTCGCATTATATTATTTATATACACACTTACTCTTTTATTCAACCTTTTATGTATTTCCACTGTACTGGAATAGTAATCACTTACTTAAACAAATATATATTGGTTATATTTATCAAACAAATTGTATTGATCACTTTTCCTTATCGCAACTTTTCACTGATTTCAACTTATGTATCATTAAAAAAAAACAAATTTAATTGAATTATAATATTTTAAAATAAAATATATTTTAATTACATTTAAAAAAAAATCTGTACGCTATAAACCTATGAATGATCGGGGTGCAGTTCCTTGTAAGGAAGTATTGTTATTTGACCTACGGTTGTGCAAAGAGGTGATTTGGTCAGAATTACGTTCTTTTAGCCATTTAATGAGACTGGGTCACGGCTACAGTGAAAAAAAAATAATTATCTGCCACAGCCGTATTCTAACCCGAGTTCTTGGAGGTTCAAGCGTAGGGCCTTCCTTACCGCTAAGCTCCTTGATATTTAATATATATGTTTTTTTTCAGGAATGGTACTTTAACTATAAAGCCTGCCTATGTCAATATTAACATACGATTATTTTTTAAAATAAAATAATATCTGTACTGCCTTTTCGATTGATATTTCAGCAGTAGTGAGGTATTCTTGAGTTTCCAATCTGAATTAGCAAGGACTTCAGTTTTATTTTTATTTTTTAAACCACTTCTTATTTGGGAACCTGAAGATGTTCTGTAATGTAGCCTGAAACGTTGGGCCAAAATAAACAGCGAATAATGGCTTAATATAGTTTTTATTTGTACTCTAATTATTCTCCCCTAGATATTATCCACTGCCTGCATCCAAGCAATTACTGACTATTCCCACATTCGTTTCTTAAGAAATTAAGATTGTTAAACAATTTCTTTATTTATTATAAATTTCGGTTGTTATTAAACTATGACTATATTAGGAGCCGGCGGAGAGCTGTTAAACATTGCTAACTGAAGGTGATTATTCAGAGAGAGGTAGAACCTCGCCTCTCCTCTCATAAATATGGATGCTTCGGGTTTGGGCGACCCTTTTCTGAATCAGTATTTACCGCAGTTTGGGAGAAGAGGGATTGCTTTGTAAAAACCTACAGGAATGATCAATCAAGACATGGTTTTTAGCATGGATTCCAGACGCTATTTTTTTTTTAATTGGATGTGTAATTACTTGTGTACTGTATTTACCTATGCAGAGTGTTCAACGCTCCTACAATACTCGAATAGCATAGTAGATACATAGTTGAATACAACTGGTATTTGTATTGAAAATAACATAAAGAAAAAACTAAAAAAAATATAAATTAGCTTATAAACTTTGTTAGTTTGAAATTATATTGGTGAGTTATTCATATGAAGAAGTAAACAAATGTCATTTATTACTGTTTGTGTGTTGCATTTGTTTTTGTTATTTATACTTTACAAATATCATGTCATTTCTAGAGGTGATATAACTGGTTACTTTGTAGAATTTTGATTTTCTATTTTTTTTTCCCTTCGCCACATGAAGTGGGCTATTATGCTATTTTCCCTCTCGCAGCTCAATACAATTTCACCTTTCCGTTTAGTTGGTCTGCATCCTGCTGAACATCTTCTAGACCAATACAAGTTAAAAAGTGGTCTCCATCCATGTCTCCCATGTTCCATAGAGGACATTTCGGGGAATCTACGATGATAATTCGATGGAGGTGTTTTTGTAGCAGATCATGTCCTGTTACAAACCACTCTCTCAGCTCTACTAAGATTACCGAGGATTCGTTTATCCTTATGCAGTTGGCTCTCCCATTTCTTTCCTTCCGCTTGAACTTTGTGTCTAGCGTTTGTCCTGTCCTTACAATAAGAATTTATCATTGATTTTACTGTTCTGTAGGAAAGTAGTTGGATGGGCTGGTTCTCTGCTCAACCGAACTTAGCCAACTTCTCAGCTTGTTCATTACCATTTATACCAACATGGCCTGGTATCCACTGCAGAGCTATAACCTTTCCTCTTTTCTTCATTATAGCAGCCATGTTTCTGTACTTTTCTATTATTATTGCTGTATCGTATGTAATGTTGTGCACATTTGCACATTGTGCGTATTTTTGATGTACAATCATAGTACGAGTACATAAATCTATAGTAGATATTCTTTCTTAGAACGAGCGGATTGATGAAATTTTTTTTTTGAAAAAAAAACTGTGAGATTCAAAAAGAAGGAATAATAAGTATGTACGTGTTAGTAGGATCTTAAAAAGGTTCACTAAAATTATAAAAATTTACGCATAATCACATACATATTTTTTAGCATAATTCTCTTTATAGTTAAAGGAGCTTATATTAAAAACCATATAACTATAAATACTTAGATTCAATCTTGTATGTCCTACTATAGACCTACCCACAATCAGACCGACCTGACTGAAAGAAAGAAGATACAAAGTGAGTTTCATTCATGAAATCAAATCCCAAAAGCATAAGTATTCAGAAGTGCAATCTTAGACTCAAACTGTTATTTGTCCTCGTTCATATCTATGCCTTACTTGATATATTGTGGTAAACCTAATCTATGAAGATCTGAAGCCCAGGCTGTTGCAGGACATTCTGTTATAAATTCTATATTTATTAATTCATTATTCTCACTACCTCTAATTTACTTATTATTATTATTTTTTTCTTCTTTCGTCCCTTTTTCAAATTAACTTGTTTCTTTTTACCATTTGTTTTTATTAAGTCGACAAATATCTTTTTTTTTTTGTTATTCATTTTACTTTCTCTTTTATCAAGAAGCATTATTCTTATCAGTTTATTTTACCTTTTTTTTTTTAATTATAACATTTAGGGGTGTATTTTGTACGAGACTATACAGCCCCCTTCCTTCCATAATCAGCTGTTAAAAGAAAATAATGTAACGGTTATATCAACCATGTAAAGCCCACCAGACCGATTTGGTATAAAATAAATAAATAAAAATAAAGTAAAAAGAATATAGAATATATATTTATTATGAAAGACAAATCTTGTACAAATTTCATTATATTTAAGATACAGCCCTGTAACGAAACTTGAGTCTGGTTCTCCATTACCAATACAATAAACAAAAGATAAAACTGACTGGATACCGCAACATTATTAACGTAGTGTGATTTACCCCATTATATTAAACTTAATAATAATCAAAATTAATTTAAACCAACCAAAACATAATATAAGTACAAATATCAATTGGGCTTCGAAAACAATTTACATACAATTATTTATAGACCACTTAGTATCAGACCACTAGAATCAAACTTAGTACATACTGGCATAATGTGAACGTCGAGTTTATTCAATTTAACTTCATTGTCAATGTTCAATATATTTTGTATGTTTTTTAGGTCGCAAGATACAGATATGGGTCGCTTTAAAATATATTGCCCATTTTTTTTTTTTTTTAAGGTTAGACAATGTAGAAGGATGTGGTAGAAAACATTGGTGAAATAGTTTTGCAGATTAGACAGAGTTCATTTGCCTTGAAAGTAAGGATTTTTCTCCTATGGTTTAGTTTGATGAGCTCCGGGTTACTACTACTCTTAGTTAGCTGATGCACCTTAATATTTTTTTTTTTAATTTAGCCTAAATATTAAATACGTTTCAGGTTTAAGTAGGTTACAACTGCAAAGTAATCGGTATATGGGGTTAATTTTTATGTTCAATGCTTAATTGATATCAGGTGAGAAGTTATGGTTCAGGATCTTTTCAAGAATATTCCTTTTATTTCTCAATATTCCGTTTTCGTATAAAGGAGGGGGGGGGGGGGACAATAAGTCGATCATAGTAAATAGTAAATCTGCCTTTATCTGAAGCTGCTTTGAATTATTAAATATTATTATTAATTAGTCATGTTCTTTATTTCCCCTGGATATGAGTTTTTTGGCCCTTTAAATAATTATTGTTATTTTTACGTAGGTACATAATAAGCCGTATATCTATATTTCAGTACGAAGTATGCTCAACAAGATGTTGATAGATTAGCAAAAATTAAGTCATATTATTTTTTCATGATAAAGTTTTCTGGCGTAAAAACAAAACAAAACCCGAAAGTGAAATATTGTAATCAAATTATCAGCCGTACTGTGCATTATTACAACTTTTCCATATTTACGAACAAATAGTACAACAACTTATACTTTTGAAAAAAAAATTAAATTGTATATTAAATAAGCAATAATCTTGACGTGTCAGAAAATCGATTTTTTAGGTACGCAATGATGCTATCAAAAGTTGAGTCTGGGAATTTATTTTCTTCATGAGCCTATATCTCGAAAACTTAATAAGTGATTTAAAAAATAAAAAATAGTTTGATCATGTATTTTATTTATCTACCCATACCTCGCTGGAATGCGCCTCATACTAAAACAGAGTATAAACATGGTATACATTTCACACCTTTTAAGACTACGCTATGTTAGTTGATCGCGACACACTTTTAACATAAAAATATCTTATATACTGAAAAGTTGGCCACCCCTGGTATAAAGCATATAACTCATTTCTACATCCGAATTAGTGAACTATCATAACCTAAACTAATCTGAAAAACGCAGATGTATTCTATATTTGCGATTTCTGTATCTTGCATCCTTAGTCTATTAAAATTAGTTTGGAGTGTCTGTTTTCTGACATCAATGACAGTTTGGACCACTAGTTTTGCTTTCGCTCTCAGAGGGCTTCTACCTGTCTCGAGTCGAATTATAGTTTGGGGTATTCTTGGGCCACCCATATAGGTATTTAATAAATTTTATCTCAGAAATTTCGATAATATTGAGATATCTAAGGCTCCAAACTTTGGATGCATATAGGAGAACTGAGGAGACCATTAAGTCAGAGTTTCAAAACTTTAGCAGTTACAATGGATTATTTTTGTATGAAATGTACAGAAACCTTTTATGATTTATCTGTAGATACTATGTGGATGGTACTCCTAAGCATATACATGTTTTTGTAAAAAGAATGTAATTTTTTTTAAAAAATCAGGGATTTTTCTAGTATTTAAAGCAGTAGTAGGAAACCTATAAATCCAAAGCTATCCTCTTATACAGACATCTTAGAGGAATTATGGCGCCCAACGAGAATATCAGGGAAGAAGACAAGGTGTTACAAGACCATCATAAAAACACCTTGAGCAGTCGAATAGCGATGAAATCAATTAAGCAATCACCTCATTAGAAATAACAAAAGGCTTGGCAATGATGGCTTATACCATCAGAGTTGTTAAAGGATGATGGAAGTGAGCTCACTAAAAACATTGAACAGAATCTGCTCCTCACTGTCTGGACAGAAGAAAATATTTTAATTCATTTTAATTACGGAACAGATAAATATGCATCGCACAAATGAACTTCCCCCACTATATCTTCTGTACATGTTCACCATGTTAATGCTAGTTCCCTATTCGTAGCTGTAGAGGTTGCTAGTCTTACAGTTCCAGGTACAGTTTTACAGATATTTATATATAATTACGAATTATTTATTCGACTCTCAATCTTGGCTTGAAATGACCAATTAACTACATGATTTTTATTTATTCCAATTTTTACAACTTGTTATAGAATTAATTTTTTTACAAAATTAAATTTTCACAATAACACTTTATGTACTTGTACGTTGTACGATATATTTTGTGGATATTTAAACGATATTTTTGATGAGAGCCTTCTTTTTTTTTAACAATTTATTTATTGCTATTTACAACTGTGTAAATAAATATAAATCAAGTAAATTTGCTGTAAGTGAAATAATGACATGATATAAAAATGTGGAGAATCTACCCATTGATAGAACTCCAAAAACATTTCTAGTGGAGAAGATCTCGAGGCCATCTTATTTTCAGACGTCTAGGAGTATTCGGTAATGGAGAGCCAGGTTAGAAACAAGTTGGTTTGGATGATTGAAAAGTTTATCATGGAAGGATTGGTATCTGGTTCTGGCCAAATCGGCAACGTATGAAACATTGAGGTATTAATAGATGATTTGATTTGTGACAAAGTAAGGAATATTAAGGATTTTAGACTTTAAGGATTGGATTCGGGAGGAATTCGATAGTTTAGTAGAGCCCCATAGCTCAACTCCGTATATTCAGATAGGCCTTATAACAGACTTTCTTGATAACGATAAATTAAAATTGTAAAATGAATTGGCTGGACGAAATGAAACATAATTCAAACACAATGTTGATTTAACATAAATTCTATAATAGATGGAACTTACAATAATTTAATGATAAATAAATAGTATATAATAAAGAGTGACAACGGCATAGCAAGAAGTACTGAGACCCAGAGTCACTTGTTATAAGATCCCGGCCCTTCGTATCATTCTTGGTAGATTGTTAATTAACGCACCATCTATAACTGGCTCATGATTCCAGTTTGAATCCACCCTGGGTAGTTGACTTTTATTTCTGTGGTGGTCCCATTAAAAATCCCTTTCCTTTGGCCTTCTATGGGCTACAATAGGATGGGATCATATAGATAACACCACGTATGTAATGACCAGGAATGGGGTTAATAAAAATAAGATTGATAAATGAGATTCAATTAGATTACCTAAAATCACCAATTTTTTGTTTCTTCCTCCTTTTATTAGATAATTATTATTATATCTCGCGTTCTCAGAAAAATAAGATTAAACGTATGAGAGAAAACTCTTCTTCGTTTATCTTATTGTAATGTGATTTGCCAAATATTATAAATAGTCGCTTGTCGGTTTATTTCCTAAGGAATAGACATATATAGATTTTTATCGGCCTGCTTGCCGTTGGCAGCCATAATCTATGGTTTAGACCAATTTTTCCCTGCCCTTTATTTCGAGTGTTAGAACACATGTCGATGGTAAAGACCGATATGATCAAAGGGATCACTGGTAGCCTTGCTTTTTAGGATAGAAACCGTGGATCGCCAGAACCTTAGACTGGGTATTAATATCTAGATTACTTCACGTATGCAATAGCCTACAGAAAGTGTTTAGAAATACTACGTCATACTAACAATCACCTTCATGATGTGAATAGAAGATGGTCGGGAGTGTAGTTAAATACAAAAATACGCAAATAAACAAAACTTATTAATTTGTGCCGATGTTTCAACCTGAATATCAGACCTTTATCAGGGCTGGAAAACAAAACGAGAAATCAACCATAATTCAGAGAAAAATAAGAAGAAAATAAAAAAAAAACTTGGAAATATACATAATAATAAATTAAGTAGATAGTAGATATTAATAGAAAATAAAGTATAATATTGTTGAGGTAAGAATTATACAAAATAAATGATAAAAAGAAAATTAAAAAACAGACAGTGTTCACGTAAATAAAGAAACAAACATAGTGAATGAATGGCGGGGAAGAAAATGTAAAAGACGAGTAATTATAGTGATAAATCAGCATAATGTGTAAAAGAAAAATTATATATGATACAATGGGCGCGAAACAAAAAAGGAATATGTATTACAGCTCTGATGGAGGCCTGAAAGTTAGGTCGAAACGTCAGCAGAAAGCTTTGTTTATTTGTGTACATTTCCTAACCTTACCCTCGACAATCTTCTCCACCTATGAATCTACGGTCAACTTTTCACATCTCATCTTCATTGTGATTTGACCCAACTAGTTAAATATACATATACATTATTAAAAATAATATTTAAATTATTATTAGATCAATAAGTTGAATAAAAATGTCTCGACGTCTTCCGCAGTTAGTGTCTTCAATTTGAGATGATCTGAATGCGATCGACTGGTTCAGGGCCTCCTAAAGTCGCAGTGCAGTACACCGTGAGGCATTCAACTAATTGTTTATTATGTTCTATCTTGCCCTGCTAGGTGTACTGATGTTGTCATTATCAAAGTACGCTACAGGGGCTGCATATTAAGGCGAGATCATAGCCCTGGGACGTGTCTAATGCTAAATATGCAGATTCTATGCTATTTGTCTATGCTATTGTACATAAATATTCCTAACAATTATAAAATAATTAGTGACATTAAAAAGAATCTATATTATTTATTCAGAATTTTAGTGTAGCACTTCTAATGAGTATAATTTTTAATTGGAACAAATAGTTTATAACTATTTTAATGTCCGACGTTTCACACCACTTTGCAGGGCTTCATCGGGGCTGTTCAAAGCGAAAGGTTGAACAGCTTTTATGATTTTTAATTTTTTTAATGATTTTTAATTCTCTCTTCCTAAAAGTTCAAAGCTTGGAAGTTTCTGATAGGCACTTCGTATTGCTTAACTTAGTTTTTAAAAATTCTAGATTCATAAAATTGGCTTTTTAGGAGGAAAGGGACTTTTTATTTTCATGTCTTGAGATTTCTGTTACTTTTATTAAGTCTTGTGAAGAAAGATCAGTTATAGTTAGTTCTAGGTTGAGGAGAGGATTCGAAGTTAACCAATCCCATTTGTTCTTATGTTATTTCTATTTTACTTTTTGCTTTATTTACATTCATTTTAATAATTATTTTCAGTATACATGTGTTTTATATACTTTTCTCTGGCCAATATGTTTTATATAACCGTACATACATCCTATAGAAGAGGTCAACTACAAAACAAAATAATTGCTACTATTAAATGTGCCACTATTAAAGTAAAGCAACAAAAGATACATTCATAGTTGGTGTTATGGAAAAAGGGAGAATTCTATTAATTAACGTTTCCAGATTTTCACCAATTAACTGAGTTATTTAATGATACTAATTAGTTATAATCAGACTACTAAGTGAAACTCTATTAAGCATGCACTTACTAGGTTCATAAAAATATATACATTGCTTTTTCATATAGAAAAAATTATCTTGACTATTTAATATACCTATTATTATGTACTTATTTTAATTTTTATGTATATATGTAATGTACATAAAAATTAAAATAAGTACATAATAATAGGTATATTAAATA
>NW_027114528.1:74517-79586 GCF_000696795.3 Halyomorpha halys | reverse complement strand
TATACACATATATATGAATCCAAAATAATCCAATCATTAAAAAGCGGTTACATATAAAGTTGAATAATGTGAAATTTAGCTTTATTTATACAGCTTATATTATATTTTATACTACCTTATTTTATTACTCAATTAAAAAGCTACAAATTTTATGATTAATTAATACAGACTCATATAGAATTATAATCATTCTAAATTGATTATGTTATTACCCAATATAAATTAATTAAATACTCTCCCTAATATTTTTTGAATCAAAGAATAATATTTCTTATCATCAATACATTTTCTTTTTGTTCAACATTAAAAAAACTAGATTAAATGAAAAACAAGTTCACTAATCCTTTATACAAAAGGTTTACACCTTTAATTTGTTTTACACTTTTTTTTCACTGAATACTAGTTGTCTTGACATTATCAATTATCTGAAATTAATTATAATGTATGAAACTGTTAGTTAAATAATTATTAAAGGTAAATTGGCTTTGATTACAACTCTTAGTCATCAGTTATCAAAAGCATAGCATTATTTTCTCTTGTTTGGAAAACTTAAAAGCTAAGGTAGTGAAGTGGTTCGGAGCATGTCCGCTAGATAGAGCGAGTATTGTTAAACCTCAGTCTGCTAGAGAATTCGTCCAAGATTCCTGTTTTAATAATTAAGTTTATTTATTGTATGACTTACAACATTTTATATTCTTTAAAGTATATTTAATAATTTTATTGTAAACACATCAATTTATAAACCTTTTTAATTTTTTACATTTTCACTCTTATTAATTAGTATTCAAATTACATCTCATTTCCGAAAATAAGTTTACCCCTATTTAAATCCAAAACTTTCTATAACTAAATGTAAAAATCACAATAGGTATAATATTAGATAAAACATTTTTTTTTTTTTTTAAATTAATTTTATTATATTTATTTTATTTAACCTTCTAGCGGGATTTTAGCATTGTCGACTCTAGTACATGATTCATTCACTTTGTATTTGAAATTAGTCCATGTCGTTAGAATGTGCTAATTTTTCATATTCAGGACGACGAATTTAGAACTTAAAAAATAAATATATTATTCTTTATTTTTATGCAATTATTAACTAAATACTTTATTTAAAGTAACGATTTACTTTTAATGTTTTTCTAGAATAATTTTCTAGTTACATATGAGTTATTGAGGACAAAAGCGGTTATCATTATTTTATCACCATGGTTTAGCTGTATGATTTTATGGTTAAAATATGTACAGCCAATTTTAGAGCCTCAACATCAGAAGCTATGAAGTCCGGTAATAGCCAATTGAAACAAAATTCGAAGGTCCTTAGTTGATTACTAAGTTATAGTAAAGTGCTTTAAAATACTCTATATTTTTTAAAACTTATTATTTCTTGTCTAATTAATCGAATGATTTAATTTTATGACATATAATGCGTAATTCGAATATTATCATTTTTTTTACAACTAACAATCTCAATACTATTTTATTGTAAATGTGAGTGAATAGACATAACTGAACATCAGTGAATTAAAAGTTACTTTTTTTAATCAAAACATAGAATATTTCGTTTCACAAAATGGTATCGAAAAAAAAAACATATGCACTATGTCTAATTGTTGAATTTGATAAAAATGATGACAAAACAAAAGAAAAATCTTTTAATTAACAACTGTTATAATTTTTCGTCTAAATTTCATGTGTGAAAGTTGATCCTACATTGGCTAATTTCATGTAATTGAAAGCTTAAAGTTTTACGAATGATCAATTTTTGATATTATAAAAAAAAATCCGTGAATCTGTTGCAATTTTTCTATTAAATATATGAGCTACTTAACGATCGCTTATAATTGAAGATTGAATACCTTTCAATATAAATTAAGACCAACGCTAAATTATTTTTAATCCCAGTACTATCGAATCCCATCTATACGAAATCATGCGACCAGAGCTATGCTGGATAATGCGAAATTCCGGATAAGAGATAATATAATCCGTAAATTAAAAATACTATGATGATATTTATGATAATGATGAACTGAATTCTTAGTTTAAATGCATAGAAGAAACAAAAAAAGAATAGAGGAGTCCTTTTAGGAAAAAAATTTATCACTCTTTCTACTAAAACTGTAACAGCGTAATTTTTTTTTTAGTTTTTTTTTTGGGGGGGGGGGGGGGTGTTTGTAATTTAATTATATACTATATTGTTAGTTATACCAATGACCTGCTCTTTCTGCGAAGTCTTCACGTACGGGTGGAAGGATGTATGAGAAAACAGATCCAATCTCCTTTAATGTAATATAAATATTTTTTTAATCTCCAATAAGTTGAAAGGATTAGACGAGTTCCAATAAGTTATAAGAATTAGAAATTCAAAGTTGGTGATTACCAATGTCCATGTTGAATACTGCTTCTACGAAAATAAAAAATATAATAAAATCTAGACAAGTGAGTCGGAGTTTTATGGTATTTGGAGTGAATCCATTCTATTTATTTCAAATTCCTGTAGATGGTAGCTCTCTGAATAAAAACAATTTGATAAAAGCCTCATTTTCGCACTTATCCTGGCACTTCCCAATTTAGAAATTACCATGTAATTTCATATTTCACGACACTTGAAATTCCAGCTGCGTAGAACATGACAATTTTTATAGGAAATGTTTCATGATAATAAAAAAGTGAACAAGCATTGAATTCTTTTAAGTTGACGAGAGTTGTGAAGATGCAGCTGTTGAAGATGTCCCGATCCACCAACAGTTGTGGGGTGACTTCACAACTGGTTCGACCAGTCCACATCTCTATATATTTACTGCCATTCGATCCTATCGCCTCAGTTTCATTCTCTATTTCATGATATCAATTTTAAATCATCCATTCTATCGATTTTTTTTATTGGAATCGGGAAGTAGCAATAACAAACAGATGACTTACATGGTATATTTTAAATCAACATGATATAAATAAAGAATATATTTCATTAATTTGATAAAACATGATATATTTTTAATTTATTATTCATAATTTTTATTATTTATTTATCTATTAACACAAAAAATAAATTTTCACAATAACGGAATTTAGAGATTTTTCTTTACGCAAATCAATCAGAATACTTCATCTCAGTTGAAATATTTCGCTCAATAACTTCGTAGGCCTTTTGGTGACCTGGAAAATTAAGGGGGTCTGTGTTTTTAGTCAATCATTGGTAGAAATAATTGTAAGAAAGTCTTCATATTTTGTGATTAAGAAATAAGGAATTTGTGGGAATAAAAAGTGAAGGCTGTTTCAAAACGTTACAATTTTTTTTTTTCATTCAGAGCTCCTTAAAACAATTAATCCTTAAAACTACGATACTAAAAACCTTCATAGCACATAAAATTAAGGCTCTAACAGAGCTCTTATCGTTCAATAATTTTAGTAGATACTTACAATAATTCTCCAGATACCTTCAATTGTTTTCCAAATAACTAAAAATCAATAGTTTCATTATTTATATTGGTAAATATCATGACAAATGCTAATCCTACGAAGATAAATATTATCAAATACATTCAACTAGCTTTAATTTGGGTGCCAAAGGGCATCTGTAAGTCTAATAGTTCCTAATATACGGTTTTTATAAACCAAATGATTTTCAGAACGACGGGAAATAAACATTTTGTAAACTTATGTTGGTAAATATCATGAAAACTAACTACTCCAAAATCTGTTTCTACACCTCAATTGCTAATGGATATTTGAACGTCAAACGTTGGTGTAGAAGTTTCCATAATATTTACCAATTTTCAAGTATCAAAAATTTTGATTTCTGTTATTGTGAAACAAATTATTCTTTTTTTATTGTAATATTTCAGGAAATAATTAAACATTATTATTATTTTGAATTTTTTTTTCATAGCATCAACTTCGATGTATACTAAATCAAGAAAGAGTAACTTCTTAACATTTTTTTCCCGATAAATATCGTTCAGGAGAAACCGATTTTAATTTTATTATAAGCAAATTTCACTTTTCAGTACTTTTCCACAGAGATCCTTCCAGCATCTTCTCATATTTTTTTAACTCACTTAGAATACTGCTCATCACCACTGCTGTGGATAAAATTACATTTTTCCGATCTTGGTCGTGAGATATTTCAAACTACTATAAAATTTAATAGTCCCATTTTTGCTACTTATTGAGACGGTAAAGAAACTACTGTTATATTGAATTTAAAGTTCTAACGGGGCTTTTACTGTACCTAATAAAGTTCAACGCCTCTAAGAAAACTGCCATCCATTCAGCATTTATTTCGTCTAAAGCTCTGTATTTTATGCCTTGCGAGACGGCTTTATTTTTCTACCTTCTAAAATAAAGAGGAAAAAAAAACTATAATAGTAGAGGGTTTTCAATGATATAAAATAAGTGGTTATCTTTTTTTTTTTAATGCTCTTGATTTCTTAAGATATAAGATTGCCAAAATAAAATTTTAATTGTTTATATCCTCTGTCTGCTTTTAAAGTTATTTTACTTAGCATTGAGTTGGAAAGGCAACATCTTAAATAATAATAAATAATATTAGCTCGAAGAATGGATGTTTCATGAAGTATACTTTCGCTTGTAGTTAGTGTCGTTGGAAGAATAGGAGATGTCTCCTGATTAGACCGCTTTGGCAAAATGAAACCCATTGTCGAGTACAACTTTTTCTATTAAATTGATAAAATCAGATTAAACTACTTGGTAACGTCTTTTAGAATTTTGTATAATATATCCTCCAAAGCGCATTGTAACATACGAGCCTTGTCTACAATGATTGTGGGGCAACGAGATGCTTCCGTATGGGAAGATTGGTGCTGACATAATGATCTCAGATTAGGCTTTATTCACCAGGTTTCACTTCCGTAGAGCAAACCTGGGCATTACGTCTTCTTGGAGAATATCTCGTTCTTCTATTTAAGGTAGAGTTTTTTTTTTGTTTTTTTTTTCATTAATAGATTTGTTTATTGATAGATATTACAATCTGCCACACAGTTGTGGGGAATAGGTAATAGTGATGGATGATCTCATACATACTAAAATAAAAAAAAATAAATAAA
>NW_027114528.1:64030-74057 GCF_000696795.3 Halyomorpha halys | reverse complement strand
AAAAAAAATAAAATAAAATAAATAAAAATAATAAAAAAAACTCTTAAAATACGATAGAGTTAACGCCACAGTATTAAAATAATATATGTGTGTGTGCTTCTAACCCCAAGGACTCGGATTCGAATCCGGCTGCAGCAGATAATAATTTTCTGTTTCGCTATAGCCTTGAGTCTCAGGCCTGTGGGTTCGGGGTCCCTCTGAGGTCCACCTGACCTCATTAAGAGGCCACCCATTATTAGGTAAAAATCTTGCGACCGAGAGTAATTCTGCCCAAATCACCTCGCACAACCGTAGGTCTAGTAAAAGTACTTCCTGACAAAGGAACTACTGTACCCCTGAACCTTCATGGGTTGTAGTGTTACAAATTTATTATTATTTTTTCAAATATATTATAGTGTTTATGCCAGCACATTCGTGTTTGTGTGATTTAGTTATCCAGTTAAGTTGTAAACAGTAACAATAATTGATTTTTAAATTAAAGGGCTGATCGTGAATATTATTCAAAATGGACTTTTTCATATACTTAATATAAAATTATATTTGTTGATAATACGACATTTTTTGCTAATTCAACACTTCGGGCGATAAAAAAAAAATTAAAAAGCTCTTCAGAATTTCAGTATTTTGTGACTCATAAAAAATTTGTATTCTCTTACATTAGTCCGCTACTATATTGACAATTTCATTATTAGACTAATGATTTATTATAATGATTGTTTGAGAGTGGTTTATTCTATCTTACTCTCAACTTTTATTTAAGCTCTCCAAAGTTTCGACCTTCAGGCGATTTTCAAGGAGACAACTTACATAACTTTTTATATCTTAAATTTAAAAACTTTTTTACACCAATAATCTTCTCTTTTTCACTTAAAACCATAATTTATAACAGAACCTACCTTCGACGGGTTAAGATTCTGTTATCACTTTATCATTTAATACAATTTAATTAACATTCAATTTTAATTTATTTGCTTATAACTTAACATTTCTTATATCCATAATTACTATATTCTTATTATATATGTATTTTTCACATACATATATCCCCTCTCTATTTTATTTTATCACATATCACTCATAGTGAGTAAATATGTGGAAAAAAATACATATATAATAAGAATATAGTAATTATGGATTTAATAAATGTTCCGTTATAAGCAAATAAATTAAAATTGAATGTTAATTAAATTGTATTAAATGAAAAAAAAAGTTATAATGATAAAGTGATAACAGAATCCTAACCTGTTGAAGGTAGGTTCTGTTATAAATTATGGGTTTAAATGAAAAAGAGAAGATTATTGGCGTAAAAAAAATTTTAAATTTAAGATATATAAAGTTATGTAAGTTGTCTCCTTGAAAATGGCCTTAAGTCAGAAACGTTGGAGCGCTTTTGAAAATAAAAGATGAGAGTAATTTTGATCAAAATTGTGAATGTTAATAATGAAATAAACCACTCTCAAACAATCATTATAATTAATCATTAATCTAATAATTAAATTGTCAATATAGTAGCGGACTAATGTAAGAGAATACAATTTTTTTATGAGTCACAAAATACTGAAATTCTGATGAGCTATAGTGCATTTTTAAATTCATTATTTCGTATTTATTTGAAATTTCATTATCATTATTACGCATTAAATCACCATTATTAGACTGATACCCAAAGTTTTTTGAATATCAATGTGAACTTATGATTATTAACCCGCCTCGAATTATTTATATTTAAAATGTTACCTATTTATACCTAAAAATAAGCATAAATTTACGATAAATATTTATCATTAAGAAGTCCTTTGGTTTTACTATTGCCAAATACTAAGGCAGTAACATTAACCCGTACACGAAGGATTCCGTTTATTTTCTTTTGAAAGAGGGAAAGCATTGGGATAGGACCAATCTAGTACTAGAGGGGTCCTTCACTGCAAAAGCAAACAGGACCTCAGCCGTGAGTAAATAAACAGCCACCACAGGGATTTTAATTCTAAGGTTAGTACTTAGTCAATGAAAACGGTTTTCAAAGGTTTATAGAAAATTCGGTAATATATTTTTATCTAATCAGTTATTTGCATCATTCATATTCGTAAAACAAAAACGTTAGTAAGTAATATTACACTAGAAATTTAATCACTTATGTTCACATAATAGTCACCAGCCAGATATATACAGTAAGTACTAAGACTGGTGATTAAATCTCTGTAGTGCTTCATTTATATGAAGGGCCATTGTAGACGGTTTAGTTAAGGTGTCATCTTAGCAATCTCGAGTATGCTGCGGCGCTGCTAGATTACGTCCTGGCATGATTGACTTTTATTTCGTGAAAGCCTTACGGAATGAAGACTTGACTTTGTCGCTTCAAACTTAGTTGGTAACCGGTAGAATAAATTCTCTCTTCATATGTCAGAAACGACAAGATAAAAGGTAAACACACAAGTTTTATTCTTCGATAAGATTGAAAAAAAATCTATTTCCTCTATCATTAATCATGACAATATGTCCCTTAGTTGCTTCTTTGTCTTAGTGCCGAACACATTATTTAGTAGATTAATTTTTTGGGTTTTTAATTTCACCTACTTATATATTTTATTTTATTTTTATACCAGATCGGCCTGGTGGGCCTTACATGGTTGATATAACTTATATTATATATATATTTTTTAACAGTTGATTACGAGGGGGTATAGTCATACAAATGACACCCCTAACTATATACAATGTTATTAAAATAAAAAATAAAATAAAATAAATAGTTAAGAATAATGCATCTTAATAAGAATTCTTCTTAAGAGGAAAGTAAAATTAATAACAAAAAATAATGATATTGGTACACTTAAATAAAACAAACAATTGCCTTCTAATAGTGAAAAGAAACAAGTTAATTTGAAAAAGGGAAGAGAGAAGAAAAGAGAAAAAAAAAATAATAATGAATAAATAAAATGAATAATAATAATAAGTAAATAGAGGTAGTGTGACTATGAATTAATTTTATATATATGGTATTAAAAATTTATAAAGGAATTTTAATAAAATAAAATAAAAAGAAATAAAAGAACTGCAGCAGTCTGGGCTTCAGTCTTCGGGTTGAGGTTGGGTTTCCCAGGTTGTAGGTCACTGCTCCTTTAATTGTTGGCAACTGGGAGTGGAACTTCATGAACCGTTTTTTGATATAATCCTCTATTGACTCCATATGTAATTGACTATTTCTTATGAACCAAGGAGCATTAACTAAGATTCTTAGGACTTTATTTTGAAAAGATTGTAGTTTTTTCCTTTTCGTGAAGGAATTTCTGTTTAGGATAGGATATAGCATTGTTAACCTTGCATAAGTTCGCCTACTTATATATGAAATATGAAGTAACGAAAAGTTGGGTGATAGTGCAAAATCCCTGAGTCCAAATAACCAGCCTAGCTCAAAAACAAAAGGTCCTGCGAAATTACATGTTTATGGCAGATATATGCCTGGGATGTGACAGCAACTTTTACGATAAAATCGACAGACCGAAAGCACCACTTTATAAAATGGATTTTCAATAAGAACAATTTTTATATTTGCTACTCGCTCCTCGAGGAACTCTAAAAAAGAAAATTTCAGATTTTAATCATTTCAGGTATTAAAAACCGGACGTGCCACTTTATGGGTTTGGTTTTTCACATTTTGATAATTGAAAAAAAAATAGCCAGAACTACAAGCCTAAAATACCAACCTTTGTAGCAACAGAAAAATACAAATATTTTGTTCATAATGTTCGCCGATCCTGGTCTCTTTTTTTCGATAGTCGTACTAAATTTACAGTTGTAAATTCAATAATTTTTTTTTAAATCTTTTTATACAATGATATTGTCTAAATCAATATATATGTTTATATAACTCTTTTATCTCAACATCCGATTTAGAACCAATTTTATAATGAATGAGTACTATAGAAATTTAATAAGAAAAAAAAATTTTAAGAAGCCTGCTCTAACTCTAGATGTAGATATTATTTTGATGGCTTTTAATGGTTTGGATCAGCCCTTAAAAGAGATAAAATTTTGATAAAATATTTTGTTGTAATAATAACTTATTAATTTAATTAGTAATTCAATAATATTTTTTAATTTATTGACAATATTGTAGACAATGAATACTAAGAAAGGTAATAATTTAAAATTACTACACATTTAGCTTGTATTAATTTTAATGCGTGATGGAAGTCAGGGGCAACAGTTTGTAAATATATAACAAAAGAAGAGCCGTAATTTTCTGATCTAATTGATAGTAAATTTTAGTGTATTTTATTTCTATATATTTTTTATTTAATTTGTATTTGTCATATTTCTGTAATTTAATTATCCTTATAACTGAAGAATGACACAGTTAGCTGAGGGTAAAGTAGAGCGACTGCTTGCCTCTAAGGCCGCAACACGATCCGCCCCTTAACTGGGGGTTGGAGTACATCCCATGGGATCTGGTGTCCTCTGCCATTTCCCCTTCTCTTATCCGTATTATATCCCCGCCTTAAAATGTTATACCTCAATAGGTTCTTGGCATTTTAGGGGTGTATGGTTTCAATTCATGCGCTAGTAGCTAGTAGGTCAAACGATCTTGAAAGGTTCTCTCTGTATTATAGATTGAATATTTTAAATACTTACGTCGTCATAAAACAATATACATAATCAATAACTACAACCAGTACAACAAGAAAATGCAAAAACATCGGCATCAGTAATATAAGTATTACTTTATATAGATATTTATTAATGATTGCGATCGAAATATTCGAATTCCAAATAATTATAGGCCTAGGAACAGTAAAGTATAAATGATGATAATGTTTAAAAAAAAAGTAATTTTAACGACAAACCTTCAAATTCAGGGGTAGTCTCGTATGCAAGGGGTAGTTTCTCCAAACGCCTGTACCACTGCATTATAACTAAGATCAAATTTACTGTATTTTGATTTATAGCTCTAAATTTCAATATAGATATTAAAATATATATATATAATTATTATTTTTGTTGTTATTGTTATTATTAAAGAAAAAGAACTATCCTTTTTATAACAAAACATTTCGGCCTATGATGAAAATTTTCTGGGCTAATACAGCGATACCAGTCTACTTTAAAACGTTGACTATTACAAAAAATATTGGTGTGGTGCGTGCTTCACGTAAGTTTCACTACCTCCGTCCGTGCGTCTCCGAGTTATGTGTTGATTGATATGCTCATGTTTAAGCTATTTCTGTGATTTAAAAAAAGAAAAGAAAAAGAAAATCTGATGACAAGGGAAGAAGAAAATTATGTAAAAAAAAATTTATTTTTCTGTCACTATAAAAAGACATTTGTAAGGCCTACTCGAGGTAGGAGTAACAAACAAATAAATTTTGTTCTTTCTAAGAATACAAAAGTTTAACAGAAGCTAACAGGGAACAGAATGCAATAGGGAAAGATCGGGCAGTCTCAACTTTTCCCGTTCGATGCGTATGTTTCTATTTTTCCTTTTGTTTCATTTAGTTATCTATAAAATTCATAATTACTTATGTATTTAATCGTTGTTTATAATTACTAGCATTGGAAACTGTGTATTTTTTCTTTATTATTATAAAAATAAACTTTAAAGGAAAATGTTTTCAAAATTTAATAAACTATTACAATGAGTAAAATAACCTATCTAATTGATTAATAGATTTTAATCGAAACCAAATGGCTGTTATCATATTGGAGAAGATTGAAAAATCGATTTTATAAAATGGGACTTTTGCAAGAT
Organism: Halyomorpha halys; assembly: GCF_000696795.3. Taxonomy (NCBI): domain Eukaryota; kingdom Metazoa; phylum Arthropoda; class Insecta; order Hemiptera; family Pentatomidae; genus Halyomorpha; species Halyomorpha halys. The sequence goes on along the minus strand of NW_027114528.1, from coordinate 68,311 downwards.
TGGTTTTATTGAAAAAGTTGCTGTCACACCCCAGACTATATACCCGCCGTAAATATGTAAATTAAGTTCCTCATGATGTTTATTTTTTGAGCTAGGCTGTTCACACACAGACTTTGCAAGACTTTTTTACTTGGATTCAGGGGACTTCAAAAAAGGGGCCCCTGAGTTTTGTGTAGATTGGTAGGATATTATTAAAGTTATCGCTGTTTTCGTGATTTTCGAAAAATAACAATATAGATTTTCTGTCTTTATTTTTCATAAGAAATATTAACCTATAATTCAAAAATTAAGATTAGAAACAATTACTTTTCACAGATTCTTATAAAAACATTTTTTCTTTGGATACATGGAGAAGATTGATATTGAGAATTTTTTTTTATATATCTTTATTGGAATTTACATCTGTACATAATTATACATTTATTAAATTTGATTTTAGTTTATAATGGAGTGATTCAGGCTTTTAGAGAAACTACCCATTGGTAGCACTCTAAAAACAATTTTACTTTAGCAGGTCTCGTGGCCATCTTCTATTCAGGCGCCTCGGAGGATTATCAGGAATGTAAGAGAAAGCAAGGTTAGACACTAGTGGGTTTGGATGGTTAGGGAATTTATAATGGAAGGAATGATATCTGTTTAGGGCTAGATCGGTTACAAATGGAACATGAAGGTCTTTATGGATGATTTAATTTGTGACAAAGTGAGGATCATTGAGGATTTTACGAAGGATTTTGCATTATAAGGATTGGATACGAGAGAAATTCGAAGGATTAGTGGTCGAAGGTACTTTCTTAGAGCCCAAAACCTCAACTCCGTATGTCCACATTGGCCTTATTGCAGCCATGTAGATCAGTCTTTTGTAATGAATTGGAAGTCTAGACCGTTTGTCAAGTAAGTGCTATAATAATCGAAATCGACGTGCAGTTTCCTGTATTTTCAGTCTTGTGTGAGAATTCTAGGTTAGTCGTTTGTCCAGATGTACTCCATGGTAGCGGATAAGTTCGACAGGAGTAAGAGCAACATTATTAAAGGATACAGTAGGGCAGTCGGTAGGCTTACGACCAAGGGTAAAGGTGATTTGATGGAATTTGTTGGGATTTATTTTAATCTTCCAATTACAACACCATTCTTCCAGGGCTGTGATATGGGAATTGATAAAGAGGGGAAGGAATAAACGGTTTTCAATTTAAATTAGAGTGATAAACGAAATACATAAGGAAAAATTTTTCTATTTTTGTTGTTTATCTTAATTTGACTCGAGGAAAAGCAATTTCATATAAATTCTAAATTTTGTAAAAAGTCAGAAGCAACTGCTATTCTTGATTGTTGTTCAATATCAACTAATTTAACACTTAGTTGAACAAAAATTTATAAAAATATAATATGATTGTGCTTTTTTTTTGTAGGTTTTTTTTTATTCGGTCTAAAACTAATATTTTGTTTTGGAGCGATTTCAAGATTCTATAAATAGAATGTTCCACAATACACATCAACCTACTCCCAAATATTATGAAGAAATAGACAGCGGACAGATCTGCGTCCTGATATTGATGGCCATTAAGGTTTTGACAGAGAAGAAGCTCTTCAGTATACCAATAACTCAATTCCATTGGACGCTCCATCAGTCAAAAGCGATGGGCTTAGGCCTAATGGGTATAGTATTCGGGGCATATTCCAAAGTTATAAATAAATCTGTACAGGTAAAATACTCAACAAATTTCAACACATGGTGAAACTTGAACTGACGGACTACAACAGAGGTTGCCAAGCTTTGAGATGCAAGCTATTGCAAAGAAGTTGTACGGAACTGAAAGTCACGTATTATATCGCAGATGTTACTGGTACTTTTTTGCTAAAGTTGACTTACTAGAAGAAGTACTTACCTTAGAACTTAATTCAGTTGCACAACTAACACAGCGAAAAAACCCTAGTACACTCCCTGCGCAATACATCAGCATTTTTTTCAGCCAAATTCCAGATAAAACACTATATACCTCTATATGAAAAAAGAACATTAATTACATATTAAATTTTTTTATACTATATGTGATGCAAGAATCAATGAAAATTCCACTTCACCATCTTTAATTTTAAATCTTAGGGGGAAAAAACATCTGTTGAATTTAAACACTTTGTATAATAATATATTGTAATCACATTATAAACCTTTTTGGAAAAATCATAATTTAAAGTAATAATACAAAATTTTTCTTTTGATTTATAATTTTTATCCTTAGATAAAAAAAACTTCGGAACCATACCATTCTCCACGATTCCGAAAACCTTTTATAAAAATAGCGTTTCAAATCTCAAACTCAACAGCTCAAAAATTCTATCATTTGAATTTAAATATCTTTTGAGTGAATTAAATAATTTTCCCTTGTAATAAGTCATGATAAATTTAAAACAAAAAATAACTAAAAACAACATGGGATGGCAAAAAATATGAACAAAAAATTTTTATTTTTCTGTTGCTATAAAATTCTTATTTTAGTGTTCCTCAAGGTAGCAATAATTCCTGCCAAGAATAAATTAGTATAACAAAATATAACAAAGCCGTATTAAAGTCGTAAAAGACTTGGCTTCTCCCTCTCAAATCAGATTTTTCTACTTTTCTTTTAGTTATTCGTAAAATTCTTAAATACTTTGTTTTGTTTTTTTACAGAGTTTATTATTCATAATAATATTTAAATAAATAAAATTAGACAAAATGTTTTTTAAATAGCGTGCTTTTAAGCCCTGTTATTTCAGTGAGAATAAGACTTATCTACTATTAAGCAGTACTCAGTTGCTCATTGATGCACTGAATTTTCTTTGGATTAATAATTATTTTCTATGATACAAAGATAATCGAAATTAGACCACCCTATTTCTTTAATTCGGTTAATTAAACGAGTAGAGAAAATTTTGATGGAACTTGTGTTGCAAATTTCGAACAGCTCATAAATACTTGAAAATACGACGATATATTTTTTATTTATAATCATATATATCGTTGATGACATAAATCGATAATTTTTTCATTGGCAGTATCTCAAAGCCGTATGATATTTTGGGAGCTGTGGTTGAAAGTGATGTTTCCCTCAAACCATAAAACACTTTTTCGTGCGGTTCTGTGGCAGATAAACGACCTAGCCAACGCCTCCTGTAGCAGCCTCGCTGACAAGACTTATGCCATCTATTAAGTAACGGGTTAAATGGATTGCTATTTTTAGAAGCAAATATAATTTAAAGTCTCGAGAGAAAGTTTAGTGATTTAAACACTTTCCTAATTAAACGGAAATTGCAATGATGTAAAACTAAACATATTTGTTATAATACCAGTACTTAAACTAGACTCATAAATGATTGTTTTGTTCTAAAGAATACAAAGTAAATTATTAAATAATCTCTAAAAACAATTAAATTTTTTTTAATGAATTTTTGATAAATCATATTTTCAGCATGTCAGAATAAATATATTTTAATGATTAATTTTCAATTTTTAACCTGTTTTATAATTTTCAAAAAATACAAAACAGCGATTCTTCTACTTCGAAACGTTTAATAAAAAAAAAAACCTTTTTGGAGTTTCTAAGAAAAAATAAAAATCTTCATAATGCATCTTTTTTATGATTATGATATTTATTTGTTAAAAAAATCCCCCAATATCGACGAATTTTGTTTCATGCAGTGAATATATCGGAACTGATTTAAGCTTATTGGTCAGAAAAACTTGCCATTCCTCAAACAATGAAATGAAAAGTTTACAAATTTTGAAGATATTACTTGAGCAGTAAAAATTATACAGTAAAATTGTCCGGACATGTTTAAAATTTGTATATATTCTTCCAACCAGTGCATATTGCGAAGAGAATATTGTATGGGTGATATGAAGTATTGATGTATTGTTTTATCCTTTGTCAAGAGAAATTGGCAGCATACCTTAGTAATTAATACGCAACCATAAACCATACGGTTTGAACCAATATGATATTAATGTTTAGACTTTAATTCGGGTTCCATTTATATGAGTTGGGACTTGACAACCGTATGGGTAAGTTTTAAGTTTTCATGAGGATCAACACACTTACTTTAATCAACTTAATAAAACGTGTAATTAGTAATTTATTAATATATTTTAAATAACAATTTGGAGTATTATTTGTACCTAACAAAATTTTTAAAAATTGCCACAGTTATTCCTGAGCATTGCTAGTAGTTAATTTTAAAGTTATCCAAACTTTTACTAATGTTACTATTTAATTAGTAAATTAATTAATTAGTAACTTGCATATATAT
>NW_027114528.1:57970-63980 GCF_000696795.3 Halyomorpha halys | reverse complement strand
TTTTCTTCGGAAGGGAATATTTTCTTTCATGTAACAGTTCCAAATCATCGATATGATACACGTATAAAACTCCAAGTTTAATCTTTTGTATTACACTATTACACTGCTGACTACTGAATTTCACTACTAACGTATACGTATATACACTGTACACTTACTTATACGTATACTGCTAAATTTTGTAAAACTCGATAAAAACGATCATTTTGTTTTGAAAACTAATTAAAAAACTAGTAAATTATGACCAAAGTCATTTTATTACATCTCCTCGAACAGTGAAATTACTCTAGAATAAATATACAGACTAATGGTTTATTTGAGGATTATTCTCGTCGCTGGTGAAGAAGTCCCGATTTGCCCCTTCTGGATAAAACAGCATCTGTGTTTACTATCTACATTAGAGGGAGTGTAGCAGTATACAGTGGGAGGCAGTTGCTAGACTACAGTAGGCACTGATACTATTATTAGTTTGTTCCGGTCAGTTCTAAGGTCCAGTTAGTCGAGAGATGGCAAGTGCGATCGCCGGCAACGCAATCGGGCATCGTACCGACTGGCTTCATTTCCCCTGGGCTAAGCATCATCCCAGTAAGTCATTTCTCTAGACTTATTGTGACTAATAAATTTACATATCATTTTTTATTTATAATTGAATTTATTAAGAGTATGTACAGTGATGTGGAAAAAGGCGATTAATAAAATCCTCCAGTAACAAACAAAAAAAAAAGTTAAAAATAAAGAGTGTTATTATTACTTGTTGTTTACTTATTTTATTTATTATTTTTGTAACTTTCCAAGATTTGTTTTTTGATAGGTATCATCTAAAATTATTTTTTACAAGATTTTTTCAAAACTATTAATCACTTACGGATTAACTACTTTGCACAACAGCTTTAAGATTTTTTAAATTTTGAGTTATTTAAGACAAATTAGCATGTATGAATTTATTTTAAGATTAATTATTTTATTTTCTGATATATGACATTATCTTTTAATTTTCTCTTTATTATTTAGATTTTTATTTTATTGTTGAGAACTTAATTTTTGTTTATTTTTTTTTACTTTTTTATATTTTTCTATTGTTTTCATCCCATACGTATCGGCAGTGGATACAGAAACTGTCTTTAAGTGGTGTAAAAAAAGTAATAAAACATTTATGAGGCTTTTTTTAAATATATTAGATTTAAGTTCCTCTTTTGCAGCTATCCGAAATAAATACACGAATCCTACTGACAAAGTCTAATCCAAATCGCGATCAACGATGTCTGTCAAGAAAACAGTTCCTTAAAAATTATCTGTTTTCAAGTTGGATTAAAAAATCTTAACTTTTTTTTTCTAATTTTATAAAATAATATTTTTTTTAACGGTATTAAAAAACCACAATATAATCCAAAAATTCAAATATGACTATTAGTGAGTGCACCAATGAGTAGTGTCTCAACAAGTCTGTATCATATCACTATAATCTAACATCAACTTTACTAGATGTATTTTTATGAAAATAAAGTTGTAAATGTGAATAAATAAATTTTTAAAAAACATTTTTTTAGGATAAAAATATGGATTAAATATTATTCATATATATCAATAAAAAATTATTCCAAAAATTAGCACTTGCTCTCTCTTAGGATATTGCATCCCTCCTTTCCCTCTACATCCACCAATGCTTAATTCTTATATTCGTGCGCTTCCATTCCTCCAACTCTATCAACAGTAGACTGTGAAATACATCATAATTATTATCAGTATTATACTAAATATGAACGTTATTATAGATCATGAAATATAACATTTGCTATGAATTCCCTTTAATAGTAGATTTTTATAAACTTATATACATTATATTTGTAAACCTCAGTCCCTTCTTTTGAGCACATTTTTAGTCAAATATAACCTCGTTTTTATTACGTTTTTAAAACGTTTAATGTTTTCCTTATCATTTAACTGCGTTACATTGTAAATACTGTGTTAATATGCACCAATTTAATTTGAACCTTTTAGTCCTTAATGACTATACTTCGTTGTACATTGCATTTAAAAAAGGTGCCAATAACGATATCACTTGTGTAGTGATATATATAAATAGAGAAAACTAACTGTATCAAAACAAATTTATAAAATTATCTAATTTCTTTTTAGATGTACTAGAAACGATAAAAACCATTACAAAAATGGTTTAATATTTAAATTAATTATTATCTTATAAATAATATATTTGTTCTAAGTTATAAATTACTACATCAGTAAAAAAAAAACAATTAAAAATATTATCCATTTTATTATAACAAAATTATTACAAAATATCTGTATGTAAAATTTTATTTTTAAATGTGCTTGAGTGAATATACGTATGTATCTTTATTATTATAATAGTCTATAGGCGTTGACGACCAAAAACGTTGTATACCTTTAAACAAGACTAAGCTAAACTCTGATTGACCTGTGATTTGAGTGTGGTTTCCAAAATAAAATACCTCAGACGGCGAGCCAACTTATTTTTTCAAATTTCATTTTTATATTTTAAGTAGCTTGAAACGTAATTTAAAATTTTGAAGGAAGTTAAAATTGTATTTATTATATTTGCTATGATTTTACTTATTATAGGGGGAGCCACGAAAGTGGTTAAGTACTTATAAGATAAATTACTTACTATTCAGCACACAATAGGATTCAATCCCTTTTTGAATATATATTAAAAAAAACCTAATATATACATTAGTACCTATATTGCATTATAACGTTTAAAGGTTTGTGCCGTGTTTAGTTCATCATTAATGATCTCATTTCCAAACAGTTACAACTTACCGAAGAACTTAGCATGCAGATCATTTCTGTTATTCCTGATTACTGTTTAGCGCGTCATAAATGTTTTTTTCTTGTTGTTTTTTTAATTGAGATTCTTTTTTTTCTCAGCATGCCATTTTAAAACAATTCTAAAAATTTTTAATTTTATTCTGATAAACATGTAAACAAACTTGCACAGTACTGAATAAGTTGATATATTATATATTCCGAATAAACATCGATCAAGTGATGTTTAATTTTTAGTTTAGCTTGAACTGATTTTAGTTGTTTGTTAAAATGGCCCGAAAAATTCATTGTGCCGGTTTAATTGAACCCTCAGATAATCTGGTTTATTAAAGCATTCCTTCAGCTAATAGTAGATTCGAAGTTAAAAGTAGAGAAGTCAACATAATCTTTAACATTCAACTTTTCAACCTCGTCAACGACCCACTAACATGCCACTTCAGATTGTTATCGGCTCCAATTAGCATTGAACCTGCTACTTACATTGGCTATATCATCTGAGAAAAGTGGTTGCGGTTGATGTTTGGAACTAAATGGAAGCAGTTGTGACGAAACCGAACCTAGTAGGTTTTCGTATGTTAGTAGGTTTTATGATAATGAAAGTGAAAATATATTTATATGCAATCCTTAATAGTTTTTAATTTTGATATTGTAAATTGTGAAAAAGTATGGAAAATCGAAAAATGAATGAGAACATCATTTGTGAATTACTGGTCCGGAAGTCTAATGACGCAGTACTAAATTTTGCAGGAAACTAGAAGATAATTGCTCAAAATATGGGGGAAAACCTCTAAACGTCACATTATCATGTTTAAAATGTTCCGATGAAAAATATCATCTTACAAACTAATACATGGTAGTTTGTAAGATGATATTTTTAATTTCTTAATTATTTCTTAATTAATTAAGCCATTAATTCTGAATTTTATTATTCATTTATAAGAATTATTCCTAAATTAGGTCCCATTTTTAACAAAAACACATCCTCATTTATTAATATAAAATTAATTTTGATTGTTTTAGTTCAATAAAGCTGAAACTACTATCAGAGAATTTTTAATGTAATATCTACTCGTATCATTAAAATTTCAATTTGAAATTTTTTGTCCACATTCTCTTCGTCAAAAATGTACCGTGACAATATCTATAAGAGCGGCTATTAAAATTGTAAAATTAAATTCAGAAAATCATTTATTGCTGTATTACTATTCAAATATTAATTTTAAGATTTTTTATTGTGAAAAAATTAAATTATAGGATAATAGTGATTCAAAATTTACTCACCTGTTATCTTTCCTTTCTGACCGGATTTTGTAAAATACAGAAGAGTAATAGTGATTGTTAACGTCACCTTTTTAGAACTTAAGTGCTGCTATAACATTTCGGAATATCAATAGTCCTTAATTTTTTCCCATTTATCTTTTTAGTTTTTCCGTGGTAATGAATTTTCCCCCAAAACATATCTTGAAATATGGCTGGTTTTAACACAACAAAAATAAATTGAAATATCCAATATCTGAATACATTAAAAACTTTTTTTCCTCAGAGATTTATAAAAATAAAGTTAAGACTTATTTAAATTTTTTTTTTATCTCTTTATTGAAATTTACAACTGTATATTACATAATACATTATATTTAAATGTAAAAATGTTTTTTTATGGGCAACCTTGGTAATGGAAATTGCAGTATTCGTGGCTAGTAGGACAATAGCAAATCGTTGGAATATAATTAATTCATCATATTTAGCAAAAAGAAATGTTTCTTAATATCGTGAATGTATAGTGAACCATTTTATTCAAGTGGGGTTTGAAAATTTCCCGTTGTTTGAGAATCAGACCAAAAACCTTCACGGTAATATTAATTACGTATTATGAGGTAATTAAGCTATTAGTCTGTTCGTTTGCATTTGGGTATATATAAGCAAACTGACTGTTTATCAAGGCCAACTGTAGATGAATAATCCTATTCAACAATAACAAACAGATTGTTTACAAACATGTTTCAATTGAAAAAAACGTATTTGTCCGATAATGATTCACTGATAGTTCTAATTTTAACTAAACTCTGTTCATTGTTCCTCATTTCAACCCTGAATCGGACGAAGGACAACAAATGCACTTATTTGTTTTTTTAATACCTAATTTATGAAATACTGGCAAACCCGGCAATGCTATCGCTATATTTGAGGATGTACATACATTAATTAAACAGTATTGAAACTTTGATATCAATTAATGTATATGATGAACTGATACGACGGTAACTATAGTAACATAAATGGTAACAGATATCTTCATTGAATAATCGTTAATACTGGTCCGATTTAGATGATTTTGTCTTATTCTTTCAGGCAATTTTTCGATCTATGATATTGTCATAATGTATACACTACATAAAACATAAATCGTTTATATATAATAAACCTCACTGGGCTTCAATATTATTAATATATTGAAACTATTCAGTCTGACTGACCTATCAAAGTGTGGTAAAAAGATTTTTAAGGAGTAAAACGAAGTTAATATTCATTTTTAGTGCTTTAAAAAACTCATATACAGAATCTTTCGGAAAAATCGAAAAATAAAATTTTTAAGCCCAAAATTTATCGGCCTTTGATATCCTTTGGAAAATCAAAAAAATAAAAATAACTTCACACTAATAATAACACTACTCATCCAATCTACACCAAACACGGCAGTGGTTTAAGGGTGTATAAACTGCGCCAAAGGGCGCAAAGCGGGTCTAATTAAACCAATCAGAACAGGAGATATAAAATGAAAATCGTTTGAAAAGTTTTCCTTTATTTGTAACTAATACACCCTTATAAGGTCATTAAATCAGGAGGCATTAAGCTTTCCAACGGTTGTAATAACATTGAAATTGGATAAAATGCAGAGAAGTTATGAAAGATGATATTAGCAATGGTCACTAGAATAAAAAAAAAAAAAACAAAAAAAACAAATCAAGATGAAAATATTCTAATTTTTAATTTCTTTGAAATTGGTATTTGAGGGTTTCAGAGCATGCTTAGAACGAATATGATTTGCTTTTTCCTAAACAAAATTTTTTTCACTTTCTTAACTAAAACACCCTCATTATTTTTTTTTTTAAATTAAGTGAATAAAAAGTTTTTTTTTTATTTATTTATTTCATAATCCAAATCGGCCTGGTGGGCCTTACATAGTTGATATAACCGTTATATT
>NW_027114528.1:52564-57903 GCF_000696795.3 Halyomorpha halys | reverse complement strand
TACAAATGATACACCTAACTATACACAATGTTATTGTTAAAAGAAAAAAAAAGATAAAATAAATTGATAAGAATAATGATTCTTAATAAAAGAGAAAAGTAAAATTAATAAAAAAAAGTAATGTTATTTGTATATCATTACAATTATCATTACTCTACCCCTCCACCACTCACCACGAGCTCTGGGATCCTCAGGTCATTGTGTAAATATTGTATATAAGAGTATAAATGTGACTTGAGATTATATATTTTTTTCATACACATAGTTTGATTATGTTCATTTTTTAAAATTCTATTTGTATATATTTTAAGAGAGATTTTATTTATTTTTATGTACTTTTTTTTTTATTTATTTCATTTATTTATTTAGTTTCATTCTTATTTTATTTTATTTTCGAATGAATGTTTCATACTATTACCTATTGCCCACAATAGTGTAGCAGATTGCAATATCTATCAATTAAATAAAGTTTTTAAAATAAAAATATTAGTGCAAAAAAAAAGTCAAAGATGGGAAAATTCTACATATAACTTTTCAATTTTTAAAAGAATGTTTTGTGAAGAAAAATAGATTTAATTGTAATGATTATTTTAATGTCCCACCCTCGTCTTTCTCATCAATAAATTGGTAAATGAGATTCATTTTTCATTTCAAAAACAAATAGGCAACAATTTTAAATCGTTTGTGTCGAATAAATAATTAAAAAATATATTTATCAAGTGAAAAAGGAAATATAGACTAAACTATTTACTTACAAGAAAAAATATCAAAACAATGAAATATAAAAAAAAATAGATATTATATTATTTTATTTATTTATTTTTTCATACACATAGTTTCATTTTCTATATCCTTCTGTTTGTATATATTCTAAGAGAGATTTATTTATTTTATGTGCTTTTTTTTCTCATTTATTTATTTATTTGTATTCTTATTTTTGTATGAATGTGATCATTAATCACTATTACCTATTGCCCACAACGTAATATCTATCAATAAATAATAAGTAAAAATTTAAATATCAATGCAAAAACATAACGGAATAAATCTACTTCCATTTAAACTTTAAAACGTAAAATATGGATTACTAGGAATAAATATACGAAGATCGGTAGGAACGGGAGCGATTCCTCAGCCCTGTCATGGCTAATGACGAACTGCAACAACCCTGATTGGTTGAAAAATGATACTTTCGTATTTACTGAAGGCCGGTCGCCAACCCCCGTTCAACTTCGAGGCCATCCATCTTCCTCTTCTGCAGAGTGTCAACAATAACCGTCCGGATTCATAATGCAGAGGTCGTCGTCCTTAAGAAGACCTTCCTGCTTTTGTCCTTTCCGGAGTCAGGAGTTACATCTGTATGATGGTATCATAGAGATGCAATATATACTTGCATCCTTGATTCTTGTATGAACACCTAGTTAAAAAGTGTGATGAATATTAAATTTTTATTGTAGGTAGCTCCTAATTAATAATAAACCCGAATTAAAAACTCTTATTCAATCCTTGAAACAATTACATGTGACTATTTAAAGTCCAAAAAATAAATGTCATGGCCATAGTTGGAGATTTTTAATTTTTTTCACGTTCTATTGTGTATTTTGGGCTCCTTTCTAAAAATGTTTTAGCACGCTACTAGGCAATGATTTTGTTAAACATATACGATTTGTTTCTATTTATTTTTCCAAGTTATCACTATGAGAAATTCTATTCAAAGTTTATTTAAAAAAAAATAAATTATCGCCCCTGGATCATCCATGATGGTCTCTGAGGCCAAGGGATTCAAGTTGAAAGATACAAACTAGGAGTATTTTTCTATCTATAGAACCAAATTTACGCTTCGGGAATGATATAATTGAAATTTTACAATTCTATCAATAATGAAACGTAAATTTGCTTCAGTTCAGAGAAGTAGAAAAAACGTCTCACCCCCATGTAAGTACATATATACAATTATATAAATATACATACATACAATAATATGTATAAAAATAAATACAATAACTGCAATCGTGAGTATGTTTTACCACTCTTTTATATTTACCAATACTTCTGATTTTTCAATTTATGGCATTAACATTTAGAAGCTATATTTTTGTTTTAAATAAAAATAAATAAATATTTTCTTTTTAGGTTAAAATATTATTTCAAAAACCTTGAGAGAGACGGGAAAGAGTCTGATTCCATCAATTTATACTGTTATATTTTAGGAAAATGATTTAGAAAACCCTTTTTCGTGATCTTTACTTTTACCACCCCTGCTAGAATTTCCCTTAAGGGAGTTCAGAGAAAAATTACCGACTTGTGAATTTCCAAGAAAATTCAAAACTTTCTTTCAAATATAATTTCCTTCAAACAAACATTTAACCCACTTTTTTTTATCTAATAGCTGTTGTAAATAAATATATTTTCATATTAGTCATATTTTCTTATTATTCATATTGCTTATATATTAAATTGAGAACACATATTCCGACAACAGAACGTGCCCAAAGAATTAATTAATCTTTTAAGAAATCACATTTGTTGAAAGTTTCTAGAAAAAGATTTTAAAAAAAAATTTAACAAAAAATAAATAAATAAAAATAAAGCGGTAGTTGTTCCAAAGGAGATCACCACCTCTAACAATTATAGTTATTATATTTTAATGTTGTTTCTAATATTAATATCCATGAGTTATTTTATTTGTCATTTGCCAAACAATAATCCAGAAAGATCGACATTCTAAAGTTAAAAAAAAATTAAATGTTCTTAGCTGATTTTATTTTATTTTTAATTTCACTTTTACGTAATTGGGTGCTTTTTGAAAAAAATGGCTTATTAGCAAAGCGTTAAACTGGACATTATAAGCGATAAACTGGACATTATAAGCGATAATCTTTAAGTTTTCCAATGCTGCTCATAATAGTTTGTAAATCATAAAATACAATTGCATATCATTTTATATTTTACTAATGATAGTAAGCAAAGTACTAGCTTGCTTGGTATCAATAGATTCCAAAACTCGAACTGGTGTGGGGACGTCGTTACAGGGAGAGAGAGAGAACAGGAGAGGTATGATCCCCGCCCCTAAATAGTTTGAAAGCCCATAAAATCGCAAAAATTTTGGTACATCAGGTTTATTATATTTAAAATTGCTTATAAACCAATGCAATTTTAAGAGAGTACTTCTCAGACCTCCGGTAGGTTTATATTTCCTAATAATTTATTTTATTAGTAAACTTTCTTAAATAAAAGGGTTACACGTAGTTTCACATCACCTAAGGAATTCAATTTCGTTGCCTAGTAAGTAGAGAAGAGAAATAAAATGTTCCAAATGATAACCAGTCATATCAGCTCAAACCTTTAGGTTTTGGATTTTGATGATTTTCTAGGTGACTGTTGGTGTTAATCTGGGCCGAAACTACTGATTCACTGATCTATTTTATTATATATTATGAAGGAATTTATAAATTAAACAAATATTGTAAATTTGTTATGATTATTATGACATTAAATGATTAAGATAAAACAAATAATCCCTTTACCAACAAATAACGTCTATTGCTAAATGTTTCAATATCATGAAACCTCACTAAGTTTTTTCCTTCCTGAATGAAGGTTTTGGTACTTTGTTTGATTTAAAATTTCTGTTAGGCTTGCAAAAATATTTTTGTATTACTCAATTCGGCACTAGTTATTTTATTTTCGAAAATAATTAAAAATCAAACCATAATAATATGAATAATGACTAACAGTAATATAATTATTTTAATTAACCAAGTTCGCCTAATCCTTTCACAAAGTCTGCCAATTACAACAACTACGGTCGGTCACAAACTGCTCTCTCTGTTGTTGCTATGTGATTTTAAACAATTTGTTGTGATTGTGCCTAGCCTTCGGGCCAAAGTGTTTGTCATGAAGAAGCTGCTGTTGATTCTGCTCCAAAGCAAACAGGTCCAACTGCCGCTATGGAAATTCGGCGTTTCTCTGTTGGGCTCTGTAGCCAGGCCACGAAGGGCTCCTTTGGGGCTCCACTGGGACACTTGATGACTGCTTAGAGACTCCCTCTCGAGATAGCCATGAATAATTATTTCTTTGACTCAAGTACGAGGAGTCTCTTAGTCTAGTAATTATTGAGAATCATTGGGACATGGGAACTAAAATGTCATACAAACTGCATCTGTAGATCGTTAACATATTTTGCTTGGCTTCAATAGTGGTACATCTGAAAAAAAAATTTGATCCTATTTTGTGTTTGGTATTCTGTAGATAACTCTGTAGACTGGGGTAATTTGTTACTACTCTAATTACTGTAGGACCTCTTCTGTAAAAAAGTAGTTGCAGTCTACAATCTTTGGAATAAGTCAAATTATAATTTTTTTTAGCCTTTTAATTTTCAAGTACCTGATAATCCCCCTAGGGGCCTGAAAAGGAGATAGGCCAGAGATCTTCTTCTCTAGTAACGTAATTGGATTTCTATCAATGGGTAAATTCTTCACATGTTTGCATCATGTTATTTTATATCTATAGTAATAATAGTAAAATCTATAATAGTAAATTTACTTGTTGCATATAATTTTATTATTATTATTATTATTGGCGCGACAGACCATAGAGGTCCAAGTCCTCGCGCGATGTACGTAGGAAATACATCATGCGTCTCATGACGAGATTTTTATAGGGTGGATTCGTCACTCCCACACCTATTTTTGTGAGAGCCACCCATTGGCTAGCGGGGCTCACAAATGCCCGGGGGGAGGTTGTGAGTGAGTATTGCATACTTGTATGCTTGAAAAAATCCCGGGTAGGGCCGGGGACTCGATCTCGTAACCTTCGGGTTGGTAGACTGGCGCGTTACCACGCTACTACCGTGACCCTCATAATTCTATACAGTGGTTAATAAGAATAAATAAATTACTACAAAAAATAAATCAAGATGTGCTACTATTACTAGTTAAGCAGTGATATATAAACATATAGGTAGTTAAATTAAAAACAACAATTTCAAGGCATTTGAAATATAAAAATATTTCGAAACATTGATGATTTTCTACAGCATTATTATTGATGGATGTTATGTAATATTAATATTAACAAATAATTAGAACTGTGGTTGTTCAGTGGATTTGAAATTTTTGGCACTGTTGTTTTGTTATTTTTTTTATTTTTTATTATCTAAGTGTTTTACTTACATGTACATTGTGAATATTTCAGTCCTATATTATGGTTTTTAGAAATAAAATATATTTATTAATTAATTCGTTATTGATTTTTTTAAAACCTTTTGAAGAATAATTGAAAATCAAATGACAATACTAATAAAAAGAAATAATATACTTATTTATCAACGGAAAGAA
>NW_027114528.1:33789-48926 GCF_000696795.3 Halyomorpha halys | reverse complement strand
TGCCCTTCTTTATGGCATAGTGCACACACGGCAGGTGTTTGCCTAGGCTTGCTGCATTCTCCAGATTTTTGTTGTTGGCCACACTTGACGCACCTAGGTAAGTGATGGCAATAATGTTTAGTGTGGCCATACTTGTATTATTATTAAATTTTGAATTAATAAAATAAGTAATAAAGACATTAATAGAAAGATTTTTTTTTTTTTTTAAGTAGCTCTTTGAATAAGATTACTGGAATATATTATCATGGTTTAATAGATCGGTTTAACGACACCCGTTTTGCTCTTTTTTTATTTACCTTATTTCCCACTGGCCTGCTTGGATTTTTTTAATTAAATAAGTGGTTTCTTGAGGTTAAGGATTATGCAGATGGATTTCTGAATACGAAACCATTAATCTAAAAGTTAAGGCATAATCCTTTAGTTGAATTCTGAGATTCATTTTAGTCATAAAAAAATTCTTATAGTAGACTATACAATTCATAAAAATGTATCTACAACGATAAAATTTCATATAATTTTTTATATTTTATGATATTTTCTTTTATCAACCAAGATAAATACCCCTTTCTTTTTTTTTCTCTTTTTTTTTTAGCAAAATGAAAAACTTTGGTGACAATAATAACAGAGATAAACAACGAGCTACTCTTACAAATGCCTATGGGTTTATTCTTCCTTAATATAATAGAATATTTACTTTAATAAAGCACGATCAAGTCCATTGAGCCAATAAAGAGCAATGATTGGACAGCATTGCTCCTATCCGGACCCGACTCCTGGCAGAAGGATATGGCCGGCGAATAGCTGTCCGGAGGAAGTAAGTAATAACGACACTGTCCGAGCATGAGTTCGATGGCACCAATTATAAGGTTTACTTCTGTATGTGTATATGTACATAAGGGACATTTATTTATTGCATACTTATTATAAAATTAAATTAAATGAAATTGTTTAAAAAAAAGAATAAGTTTAACAAGAAACGAATAGAAAAACTATTTGTTGAATTCCGACATTTTAGTTTTCCCATCACTACAAACAAGATATGAATGGCAATGAAAATTATACAAGTGTAAAGAACCAAGATTATATTAAACAGATAGGGATATGTAATTGAGTATAAATATAAAATAATTAAACTGCTATGTATCGAGGCACTAGCCATTATTACAACAATATGTCGTTTATTAAGGTTTTTTGCCATCTGTCCCCGATACCTGGTTAGGGTAGGAGCCCGTTCCCGGATATGAAAACATCTGTGTTAAGTTTGCCACATTACTAGAGTCCCCTGAGAAAATTGGATTTGCTAACCTTTAAGTGTTCTAACAAAAATGACAGATATGACGAGGAACCGGAATCAAATTAAGCAGGTGCAGGCCCTTCCTGGACAGCCTACCTCGGAAGAGCTCGGTCACCGATGGCTAATGAGAAAGGAGATTCAAAAATAAGGTAACGCCATAAAAGGAAAGTGGGAGAAAAAAGACAGGAAATATAGATCAGGAAAAAGGACAGTCAACAGGAAGGTTTAGACGAGAGAGGACCAGGCTTGAGAGAGCAGCAGAAGCCGGAGCGGAGCAAGATGCACTTCGACCAGACGAAGTCGTAAGAAGAGCCACGAGACCTGGACATCCCTAATGAACAAGACAACACCTACGAACTACATCCCACGGCATCAGCAGCTATAAGTATAAATTAAACAATAAGTAATAATGTAATAATATATTTTATGGCAACATTTATTTGAATCATTTTAATGATAGTAATAAATTGTAAATAAATAGTTAATCTCTTTATGTATTTTATATACTATAATATAACCCAATATACAACCCTTTATTATACTATATATATAACAACATTTTATAAATATAAAGGTATTTAATTGGTAAACTGGTAAACACACAAATAGCCTTTGGAAAATAATCCAATCATAATAATAGTTTTATAGGACTCAATATAAAATTAATTAATTAACTTATTTTTGTATAATTGCCCTCAGTGATTATCCTGGCATTCCGATTAAATCTCAAGGCAGTACATAGCACAACAATAAGAATAAAAATATTTTTTAAGGCGAGCTTCTAATCTTTACAGAAACAAATAGGTATGAAAGTCTAAGGTGTGATTAAAACTGAAAATATTTATCAAATAAAATATACAAACGCATAAACTGTGGATATACGATAAAATAATTATATATAGGAATACATTTTTAAAAATTATTTACAAAAAATTTATGTGTAAAAAAATGAAGCTTACTGGTAGGGCAATCACAGAGACATTGTCAATGCATAGTATATACTGGAAACAAGTAGGAGGGAAAAAAGAAAGAAAAGACTCAAAATAAAGATGAAATAATTACATAAAAGGAGCGAATTTTAAGGTAAGAACCTACCTTAAGTAATAGGTTATAAACATTGTGTACCAAAAATTAATGCTTCATAAGTAAAGGAAAGACAGAGTTTATCGTGTTTATAATAAATCCTAAAGTAAACAAAAATGATAAAATCAAATCATATAAATCTAGTCGAGATATATCTACTAAAGGCAAATGCATTAATTGTAACTCTCATAAGAATATGTGTGTTAACAGGTGGCAGTTAGTGAGTTCAGTTATGATTATTTAAAAAACCCAACAATATTTAAATAATATCGGTTGATTGACGAATAATATTTGATTTTTACACGTCATCGACATTTTTTCACAAAGTGAAACTAAATGAAAATTTAATTGTATTTTTGTTGGGCTTACTTGATTGTTATCGGTTTTCCATGCCGAGTATAAATGCTAGGTAGGTTTGAATTTATGATGTTTATTTTATTTAAGTTTTTTGTTTTTTTTTTAATTCCATTATTTAGTCTTAACATATTTAATTTTATTTCTATTTCCCATAAGAATGATTTGTATTTATTTATTCATTCCCACCTTTCCCTTACTTTTGAGCAGTACCAGGTGGCCAGCAGCAGATAAATGCCACACAGAACCGAACTACTGTTAAGAAATAAATTTACAATTTTTACAATAAAATGTAAATTTTTTAATTTTCTGCTGTAAAGTTGATTGAAATAGACCAACAATAGTTTTCTAAACGTATACAAATTCTTTTTTATACGAATAGTTTTTTTAGGCTACTTACTAACGGAATATAAATATGATATGAAAGGATTCCTTTATCAGTATACCTTACCCATCCTTAATTGGGACAGATTGTATTATTTGAAAGTAAATACAGTTTACATCCCTTAAGTTTCGGGTCAAATTATGTTTTTATTAATTTGTTAAATTATACCGTCTTTATCCCCATCCTAAATTTTTAACCATTCTTCAGTTTCCTAAACTACTGAACCATTTTTTGATCTAGCTTTTGGAGTACAAAGCAGTTAGTTCTAAATCTTAGGGAATCTAGCGAAAAAATCTTAAGTATATAGATTTAAGCATTTAAAATTTTATCGTTATTAATAGAAATTATCATTCTTGAGGGCCTAAAACAAAAGATCAATTTCATATTTTTCAACGAAATTATCAATCGTACAAGGTATTGGAGCAAATCTGTATTTTTTTTATTGAATTTCTTCCTCTTTATCGATAAAAATCAATAATTAACAAAATCTCTTGCATTAAACATACCAATTCGATACTCGTTTGGGATCAACGACTGACGAGGAAAACCAGACGCCCTGAATTTACATGTGGAGAGGGAAACCAGATGAAAATAAATATAAATTATTTGTTCCTGCTGCTAAACAAAGACTATTTCCATTACCCCCTCCCCCTGTTTAATATATTTGGCAGCTTTTAGCGTCACTGACTCCTTGTGACGTCTGTCGTTTTTCATCACATTTTTTTGTGTCTGCTTCAAAGTTGTGATGGAGTCAAAAATAAGTTTAAAAAAAATTGCAAATGCGATTATTTATAATTTAAATATAATATTCTCTACATAAAAAAGTAGTCTCGTTTAGAGCTATCATAATATTGAAGGAAACGACAGACTTGACTCATCCTGAACACAGAAAATAATTATTTGTTTAACAAATGACATCTAACGACACAGGACGTACTTATACGTTATTATGTTTTACTTCATTTATTGAAGAATATTTTTAAAAAATGTTTATAATCTGTTTTTATTTTAAGATACCTCATCAGATAAATTGAATTTCTGTAGAACGTATATTTTCTTTGATTATGTTTTTCTAAAATAAATTCACGCTTAAACTAATGTGGGGTATTGGCTACTTTGGTATAAGTGAGTAACCGTTTCATTAAATCCAAATCCAAATCCCTTACGAGCTGCCCTTTGGGTACATGGATTTCTCAAACACTGTCGTTTCACAAATCATTCAAGATAGTTAGCTAATGTAAATATATTAGTTATTAGAGGTTCATTAATTTGTATCTTCAACTTCTGCTGTTCAGTTCCATCGATGTTTATCCATAAAAATCAAAATAATTTATGATCTATTTTTTTCCTGGACGGCTTTCTAGTTTTTGACCAATAGCCTGGAGGATGCCTAGATAAGACATAATAGTATGTAGAGATCACTATTGTGGAGCAAATGACTGTGATGGGTACTTACCCGTACTAACACATAGCCAAGACAATTGAAGACCAGCGTATTAAAATAAAAGTTATATATTCCATACATGTATTTAATTATATTACACAATCTTCTTCTTAAGATTGTATAATGTGACTCGTAAACAAGTAGTAACTTTTTTCGGTTGTTTTGGTCTTCGGTAGATTAAAGAATCTTCCAGTACCGAACTATCTTGTACTTGCCCTAAACTGTAATTGTTTGGATAATTATTTCTGACACCACCCTCAAGGTATGTCAGGAGTAAATGCATAGTAAGTTTTACTAAACTTAACTATCAATCTTATAAAATTTTATGTGATCAAATTGTGGGCCAGAACATATTTTTTTTGTTTTAAAGAAAAAATATAGTTTCAAAATTAAAGATTTCAAGTCAAACATTGTAATAAACAGTGTGCACTTAACAAAGGTTACCTTACTATATTTTATGTAAGTTTTAGTGAAAAAATCCTTCTTATAATTTCTTTTTTACATCTATTATTATATGTTCCTTTATCGACATTTCTGGGATCTCCCCCCATCTTCAGAATCAACCATTTAAAAAATCCATCCTGTATTAAAATATACGTAGCAATTAGCTTTTTTTTTTTTTTAGAAAATACATAATAGTTTTTTTATTTGTACTTTTCCAGTTGTTACATGGTCCTCGATATCCATTTTAAAATACTTTCTTTTAAGTTAATTGTTTTATAATGTTGGTTACTTGAATTTTTCGTTTTCATTATCACACGAAGTACTTTTTTTTCATTTTTATTCTCATAATCATTATTACCTATTGCCCAACAACGTTGTGACAGATTGTAATATTTATCAATAAAATAAGTTTTGAAATTAAATAAAATTTGTTTTTGTATAATCACTATCAAGCTCGACCAGTCCCTGCTATTCTTCTCGAAATTTGAAACTAGAGTGGCTCCGAAAGATTTTTTTTTTTTTATGAATGATCTGTTCTATCAATGGTCAGATTTTCCATCTAAATACTGAGTGGATGTGTCTATAATACCCTCACTCAGCCGGTTGAGAGCGATAAATCAATTATTGAAGCTCAGTTTAAGATTTAAATTTCTGTTTTTATATTTATTTTTGCCGTTGGATTTCTGTGAACTTTAACAAATAACGTTTAGGGCAGTTTTGTTTTGTGTTCGAAATCTACTTAGCATTGAATTCCGAGTCCTTCCATAGGTTGTTGATCATTATTATTTCACTGACTGTGAGCCTGTCTGCGGAGTTCCTTTTCTGCCTGCACAGACTGTTGGAAGGAGGAAGTCAAAACCTTTACGTCGCTGGACAACTATATTTTAAATATTAGAACGTTACATTAAAATTCTATTTTTCTCAGTTATCTAAATGTTTTTTCGTGTTTGGTTTTTTCAAGGGAATTTCATCAAGCCGAGATAAAGCTGAAGTAAAGTAACATGACTTTGATGGAAAGGTGAATGGCAGCATGAACCATACGTTGTATCTGCCTGTCTTTGTTGAATAAGTTAACTGTTCCTAACAAATGTTTTTATTAGACTGTTGTTATAACTCCGGTTTCACGATATCCCAACTGTTGTTACAATTCAGTGTACCGCTTAATAAAATTGCTTTCTGACATTATTATTCATCAAAATGTCAGGTAATCTAGATAATTTTATTATTTGTAGCCACATTTTCGAGAAATCTACTTCAGAGCTACTTTATCTACAATATTAATATAAACATCGTTAAGATCTTAATGTTTTGTTTTTTTCCACGCCACAGGAAGTTGGCTATTACGCCATTTTCCCTCTCGCAGCCCAATACAATTTGACTCTTCCTCTTAGTTGGTCCGCATCTCGCATCCTCCAGACCAACACACGCCAAAAGATGGTCCCCCATGTTGCATAGAGGACATTTCGGGGAATCTACGATGCCAATTCGATGGAGGTGTTTTTGGAGCAGATCATGTCCTGTTTCTAGCCGAAAACAGGCCACTCTCTCAGCTCTGCTAAGATTGCCGGGGATTCGTTTATCCTTACCCAGTAGGCTCTCCCACTTCTTACCTTCCGCTTGAACTTTGTGTCTAGCACTTGTCCTTACAAGGTCTTAATGTAAGACCGTTATAATGAATGGAATATGATACAGATTTTGTGACCGAATTCCACATGCAGTGTAACTAATAAAAAGAAAGATAGTGTTATTTGGTAAAGTTTGCTTGTCTAAAAAACCAGACCGATGTGTCTGATTTTAAGCGAAATTCAAATCATTTTTTAAATTTTAATTCCATAATTAAGCGCCTAGCTGACCTGTTCTGAAATATGATAAAATTTGAATTCTAAATGAACTCTCTATGCTCATTCTAAGGGAGTACTTTTAAAAGATTCTCTGGCACACAGTTGTTCTAAAAAAAGTAAAAAATTCTCTTATTATATTGTTTTTTTTTCAAAAAACACTCTACGAAAACAGTGGAATTAATAATGTTCAAGATTATCTTTTTTAAACAACTTTATGTTAAAATGTTAGTTTAATTTAGTTTCTCCTCACCTTTATCCGTCAAGTTATTGTTTAATTTTCACGATCTATAGATTTTTGGATATTTTAACAATACACGCAGTCATCTGTATATAAAGAGGGAGTAAATGTGAAAGAGATAGAATAATGGTCCTATCGCTAATAAAAGGTGCTATCATTAATAAAGCCTATCATTTGGTCATTAATAAAAGCAGAGCGGCATAGCTGACATGTGCCCTCAGTCACAAACGCGTCACCTTATATTTCACCAATCCCGTGCAATATCGAAAACTTTTCCATTAATCCAACTTCCAGCCATTTATAAATGTCAGTGAATATAATGCCCATATTTAAAGCCATCAACTATTATTTAGAGAATGCCGGCTTCAGAAGCGCACACCGAGCGATTATTTTTTTAAAGCAAAATATTACTTTCAACAAAGAGCTTTAAGTATTATCTTTACCGTAATACTTAATATTTAAATTTCGCTTGATAAGTTAACGGAGAACCTTGTGGGCGGAGCTTAGGTTGGTACGTCACTCCTTTCCTTTCTACATGATCAGACAGCAATCTTGTCACGGTCTTGTCCAGCTACCACCTTGAATTTAGTTTGATTCGTTTAACATTTTTTTAATCTCCTGTACTAATT
This sequence comes from Halyomorpha halys, assembly GCF_000696795.3. Lineage (NCBI taxonomy): Eukaryota > Metazoa > Arthropoda > Insecta > Hemiptera > Pentatomidae > Halyomorpha > Halyomorpha halys. Next base: position 41,214 of record NW_027114528.1, on the reverse strand, counting down.
TGTAAATTGGTTTTTTTTTCTTCTATAAATTAAAAACAGCAGAAAACTTTCGCTACAGGCTGTATAAAAATTTTGGATTAAACCATATACCTAAAAAAAATAAACAAAAAATACCTGTCGAGGCAAAAGTGGAATGTTATTTTTTGACAACTATCCCATTAACTTAAATTATTATTAACTCAATTATTATTATCGAGCTAAAAATATTTGTCTTCAACAAGCTTAATATATCGCTGCTTGAATAATAGCACATCTTACAAAAAAAAAATTGACTTCTTTGGAACACGTCATTTCAAAATAAAACCAAAACTAAACAAGGGATATGAAGGAAGTTGGTGTATAAGCCGTGAAGGAGATCATACCTCTTCTTGTAAAACTTGCACATGCGTACTAAATTTTTTTTCCTAACTTGTCAAACTATTCCTGTATATTGCTTTATTCGGAGTTGTTTCGTTGTTCAGTTGCATCTACCAGTGAACAAATTTTGAAAGAAAATCATTCTTGGCCAGTGTGTGATAAGCCGTGTTTGGATTGGATTATAATTTGAAAGATTAATTTAGAAATAATCCAAGACTTTACTATTTAATCTTTCGCAGACCTCTTTAAAATTCTAATCGCAAGCCAGTAGCTGTAACCTACTGAACTGAATGAATTACCTGCCGCCAGATATGAGCGCAGAATACAATCGGACCCTCTCAGCCATTTCAATTTCATCTCTAGATCAATATTTACTCACTCTATGTTGGCTTATCTATGCCTCATCGTCATATCCTTCCATCCGTTTTATTCACTAAGTCCTTTATAGATATTCCGTGTTATTCATTTCTGTCTTCTAAAATTAAATTATCTAGATTCACACCTTCATCCATAATTATTCATTAAAAGAAAACCAACGAATGTCATAAATATATTCATCGTTTCTTTTACGGTCGGATGACACATTGCGGGATTATTCCATCAGTTAGAAAATGTATTTTAAAACGTTAAAAATTATTATTAATTACAATAAGTCAAGTTGCAAGAATACAGTGCCCTATCTTCTGACAATTTGATATCTAAATTAATAATTTTTATTTTATTCAATGAACACTTATATTATTCCTTCAAACCTTTGATACCTTTGAATTAAGGAAGGCTACATTGCTTTGGAATTATTTTAGACTAAATTACTTTGAAGTCTTCCTTAAAAATTGATTATAAATTCAGACATCAAACAAATATGGAAAACAGCAACACTCAAATGACTAATAATTTTTATTATTAATTATTACTTTAAATGAATGTAGATGATATTTTTAATGAACAAGAAATGGAAAGCAAAGAAATTTGTAAATTGTTTCGGACCTTATAAATAAATAAAAAATATACTATCATAAACAGAATCTATAATGTTTTTAATTACAAAAATAAAGTTAATAATAATAGTAATTGAAGATGAAGAATTCCAAGAAAAACAATTTCAAAAAATTTAACTTTTTGATTCAAGATGGTTCTGACAATGTAAAAGAAATGAATAAGAAATATGGCTTAAGTAACAAACAAGTATTTTATCGAGGGTATTCATAATCAGAATGATAATTGTTAATTTTTTTTAAATGTATATAACTATATATAAATATAATAATGTTTTGACTGAGCAATATAAGTATTTTGGTTTTAAATATATGTATATATAGTTGACCGTAAAAATTGATATATAGGAAGGTGGTCAGGGTTGCGGTCAAAGGAGAAACAAAAATAGTTTACAACTATTTATTTTCCGACGCTTCGCCCCACTTCATCAGGGCTAAAAAGATACAATATGATACAATGATAAGATACAATGATAAGAATAAAAATACAAAAATAAGATTCAATGATAAGAATAAAAATAAGTAACAATGGCAAGAGTAAAATTTTTTTATAAAAATACACATTTAAAAAAGTACAGGAGATGTACATAAAACAAAAACAATACGGGGAATGAGAAAAAAAATAGAGATTACATAAACGTCATGAAAAAATAATAATTATAAATAAATAAGTAATAATAAAGATATAAAATGAGCAAAGAACAAGTCAAGACAACCTACCTGTTCAATGCAAACGGGTGAACAGGAGGCAACAATGAAGCGGAAGCGTGGAGGAGTGAGGAGCTGGCTCCCCCCACCAGCCGTTTAACGGTTATATTTTGGTTTTTAATTGCCTAAAAATGGGATGTATTCCCGACACATAATTAAGCAGAACAAGTTAAATAAATTAATAAAAAAAATAAACCAAAGTGACATAACAATGGGGGCCTGCAATGAATTGAAAACCGTTATAAAACACAAGTAGATCCAAAAATATTGATTAGAAGAATTATTAAGCAAACTAAACAACTTTTTTTATTGCAATCCCATTCTTCTGATCTATTCCCATTTGCCTGATAAAACAGATATTGATATGAATTATAAAAAATATAAATGATGGAACGATAGGGATGAGAGAAAACAGAATGGCCAGCTTATTCCCGGTTTTGCCTACAAATTGCTCTAGTTTTTGTTAATTACGTTGTACTGGTTTACTCCTGCAAGAACCCTCGCATTAGATATGTTTTTTTCTTTTTAATTCATTTGAATTAGATGCGATCTCATACTCTGTCGTATAACAAATACTATCAAGAAAGTTTATTTAACACACACAATTGATAAAACCGCATACTTTATGACTATCTTTGAGTAACAGATTACATTACATGTAATTAATTAATAATTACGTTGTCCTATTGGAACATATCATTTTTACAGGTCTGGTTATCAGCTATCTTTTAACATAAATAACCCTGAACTGTACACGCTGAGACCTCAAAGCCGTACATAAATTGACGTTTAGGGCGGGCTAAGAATTTTAGATGGGATCCCACGGGTCTGAATAATTTGTGAAATGAAAATTGGAAATCTGTTGAGCCGTTCACTCATAAAAATGTTATATTTTCAAAAATGGACATACCAAACATATTTATTACAGTGATTTAAAAATAATTTGAGCTCAAAATATTATGATTTGAGTAAGAAAAGCTATAAATTCATTTTTAGCGCAAAATATCGAGAAAAAAAAATTATCGATATTGACAGATTAAATACATTTCATACAATAATTTTCAGAACTTTGAGCTAGACTTGCTTTAAAACATTCCATAAACATTCTTATTATAAAACAGTTTCTAGTTGAATAATGTATGCTATAAAAAATAATAATCAGCAAAGTTGTTCGCTCGTTCGTCATTCTCATTATGATAAATACCTTAACATTTTATTAACCCTATTGGTAGCTAACTGAAAAACGGTTCATTTTTAGGCATTATGATAACGTGCCCAACTTAAGGTTCATAGCAACGTACTTGGATTGTGATGTCCGCATCGAAATCCTTAAAATCCAATTTGAACTGTCTCGATCCTCTGACTTACCTCTGCCAGAGCTTTGAAACATCTCATTTATTTAAATAATTTTATTATTTAATTATTTTTATTTCAGTAAGAATTAAAGAAACGAAATTGAGATTCGTCACTTCTCTACGAAATCTTTTTTCATACCTAATTTGGCGATCGAAACTAACGTAATCTGTACTATGTGGCCATTTCTTGTACTACTTTTAGTAGCTTCTCCCAGGGTAAGTCGATTAGTACAGACTCATTAACAAATGGCTGAAAAGTTTGGGAATCGGAAATTAGTAATTTTATATCTGCAATATGTTTAATAGTTCCATACATTTATTATTACTAAGTCCTCATAGATTTAAGTAATTAATGTATGTGGTTAGTTTCGGTTTTTGTGAAGTTATAAATGCCTTGCAATAAATATAACAGTTTAGCCCGAAATTTAAAGTTCTTATTTTTTGGAGGTGTTCGGTTTCATAGAATATGATTAATTTGTATAATCACATTGAAGTAGGATGGTTTTAAATTTTTCTGTTGATGCTGATCCGTTCCGGTGGGATCCGATCAAAGCCCCCAGCTCGTCTTACCTGAAGTAAAGTTTCGAAGGATAAGGCATAACACCAGCTTAAAGTTCCCAAGTCTCAAATTAAATCTCGCTTCCTTAAACTTTACAAAGCCCGACTTGGACTTAAAATAAAATCCATCCATTGAATTATAAAGTATCATCATCTCTTAATTATGATGAATAATAATTCCAACTGGAAATTTTCCAAAACCAACAATGAATATTCTATAAAAAATATGGATTCTTTCATTATTTCTTTTAAATATTTTTTCTATATCTAATTTAGTTATATTAATTTAAATTAAAAAACGGACCGAGTAAAAACAACATTGGATGTGTGATAATTGAATTTTGTGTAAACTTTGCGTTCAATATTATGGCCGTAGATATATCTCTTTAAAGACGCCTCGAACAGTGTTTGAATAAATAAATAAATAAATTGAAACAAGCAGGAGAGAGGTGTATAGCGGTTCTGTATCGACCTCCCAACTACCTCTCCTCGTATTCATGCTAATGTGAGCACTTTTTTTTGTATGTTTCACTTTTTTATTGTATTTTGTATTAATATTAATATAATTTAAACAAATAAAATTTTATATTTTTAAGATATGCATAACATAATGTCGATGACTACTTTGTAAAATATTTAATAATGGTGTGATAATGAGGCAACTCAATTCTGTAGTACTATCATTTACCTTTTTAGGTAAACAAAAACATTTTAAATCTCAATTTAAAAACAAGGGCAAGGAATAAAAAAATCACAGAATACTGACTTTCCCAGGCGCCGACAGACTATTTTGGCCATCATATCTTAAAAAAAAAAAAAAAACAATTCTAACGACCTAGTCTTAACAAAAATTTAAAAATATTAATGTGCACCTTGAATATTTTTTTTTTTATTTAACAAAATTAAATTTTTAAATAAATCTGCGCGAAGGGTTCTTGGTGATTCTTGGCAAGACCAGCAGTGTTTGGTTCGAAATTTGTTGGTTTCAAATCAATTTTGTTGTTAACTAGCCAGTCTTAAATTGCTTATTTATTGGTCCATGATTATAGACTAATAAAAAATTGTGTGATATAATGTTAAGAGAAACTCTTATTTTTCATTATGTAATTTAAGATTCATTTATTTAATATGAAAACTAAAATGAAATTTATCTATTTTAACAGGAAATGTTTTTTTTTTAAGTGCAAATGTATGAAAAATGGATCTTATCTTGCATCCAATTCAATTTAAAAAATAATAAATAATCTTCATTTAATAAAAGTGATATTTAATTATGTAATATTCTTAAGAGTGGGGAATATTGTATTTATTTATGTAACGCACTTCTCTGCACTGCATTATAAGATTAACATATTACATAGGTTGTGTTTTTAATGGCCAAAAGGCACTTTCAAGCTATAATGCTCTAGTTGTGAAGTATTTCTTCCTTGTTTCCAGAGTTACCTCCATTTGCTTCTGGACCTCCTCACTCCGGTAGTCTTCCTGTAGCGGGTCTTACTTTTCAATGATTGAAGCTTAAAAAATCTCTCTAGTACGGGTAGTTTCCCTCGGTGGCAAGCTGAGGGAAATCGTTCTCTGAGGGGGCGTAGATTCCAGTTTCTCTCTGCAATTGAACCCATAGACTGGAAGGTGGTGCAGTTTAAGATAATGTGCTCGGCAGATTTTGGGACACCACAACCAAACCCATGAAAATAAAGATTTTTTTCCCCATAAATTTTATTAAATTCGGTAAGGGACAAGAATCCTCGACAGTATCTTCATGATGCCTAGTTAGTTAGCTTTCGACAGAGCAAAACAATGTTCCGCTGACACAGAAATAGTTCAGCGACCCAGGCTCGATGTATGATTGGGACTCATCAGCGCTGAGAGGACCACATCCTCTTTCGTCCTCTGTCCTAACTGATCCAGATCCGGGTTAGGCTTAGGAATCCGGCTGACGTACCCTCAGGGTATAGATTCAGCTCCACCAATTTCGGATGGAATCCTAACCAGTTTATCGCTCAAATGAATTTTCGAAAGCGAAAAATTGACTACTAAAATTAGACCTTTTATACCCACCCATACATTCGCCAAATATCCGACCAGTTATTATCAGTTAACCTTGACCAAAATTTTATTTCTAAGAACGAATAAATCAGCCTTATTTAGGGATGAGACTGGTAGAAATTAATAAATCTACATATTTTGAATTTTGCGGGCTATGATTTGTTTTTCTGGTTACTTTTAAATGTCTGTTTTATTTTGCTATTTATTGGTAATTTTTTGTCTAATCAGCCAATGAATATTATAAATTAAATATAATTTATGATATTAGACTAGTTATTCAATTGGATGATTATGAAAAAACTTCATCAAATTGAATATCAGTTATTTTCTCTTTCTCCGTCCCAAAGTTCGAGCTCTCTTTACACCAACAGAGCTTGCGCATCCTTTGATAAGAAAAATAATCAAGGGATGGGATGAATTTTTAGATAAGAGCAACCAAAGGAACTTTAAAATTTGAAAAAATAGGGGTAAACACTTGGAAGACTACAAGTCGCAACAACCGGAGAAGAGAATTATTCCTAAACTGGCTTAGAATTCAAGATTAATTTATGTTCACATGATATCAAAATAATTGCTCGTAAGATCTTCACATGGTAAAAAAAAATAATGTACACCTGGTAGTTGTATTTGAATTTCCTCAGGCCAAACTAAAAAATTACGAAGAGATCTGATGGCGTCATTGTAAACATTTTCTATTGTGATACGTAATTTTAATACGACCTACGCAACAGAAATATTTTTACCCCTAAAAAGGTTCACATTGACAAACTGAAATTATTCAGGTAACGATACCATGACAAATTAAAAGTATATCCTAAACACTCTCATAAATGACATGTCAGGTATTGTCCGTAAAAGACTAAAAAGGAGCTGGTTGAGATACCTCCTCCCCAATTAATTTTGATATTATTATATTATTATTTTTATTGGAAGAAGATAGTTGACCGTATGAAGTAGATTGTAGGAAAATAGTCTGGGTTGCGGTCGATAAATGTACCAAAATATTACAAGAAAACTAGTTATTGTTAAGCAACGTTAACAGGCGTTGATAACCATAACGTTTTACAACCAACGTTGACAACACCTATCTTTATATTATAAAAAAATCTTACCCTTGCTAGGGTGGGAAACACATTTTTATACCTGATATTCCTCTTTTCTCAGTTGTTCTTTGTACTACAATCAGATAGGTGATTTATACTTTCATTTAGCCCTGACGAAGTCCTTCATAGTGGGACGAAACGTTAGTTAACAATAAATAGTTTTCTTTTACTATTTTTATACCTTTATTGACAGCCGCCCTAGTCGTTCTACAATCTATTTAATTTTTATGAATGGAATATGGTCCGGGTGCGGACAAAAAAACTCAAATAGTAGAAATATACTATTTTAATGAGCCAACGTTT
>NW_027114528.1:20992-27184 GCF_000696795.3 Halyomorpha halys | reverse complement strand
TTTAGTATGTATGAGATCATTCATCACTATTACCTATTGCCCACAACTGTGTGGCAGATTGTAATATCTATCAATAAATAAATCTATCAAAAAAAAAAGAAAAAGTTATTTGACTTTTGGATCAACTAGTATATCTTTAAACAAAATTTAGTAATTTTAATAATTGTAGTCTTATTAAACTTTGTTTTGGAATTTTTCTTTAAAATACATTCTGTGCGTTCTGAATGCTTCCGTGTATTGATGACATAGTTTCGAAGAATAGGGAATCAAGAATAGATTTGAAAAAGGAATTTAATGCGTAAACAATTATCTTTGTTTCGATTCCGCATTTCAGTTTCCGAAACAGTCGAAAGCACATTGAGGATGCGGGACTGATTGCAAGAGTGATTTGTGGAGTCGCCGAGAGTGCGTTAAATTGAAAGCTATGCATAAATCAGGTGGTGCCCTTGAAGCAATAATTAATCATGGGGAGATACAGGCTCTCTGAATTTTTTTAACGTTTTGTAGCAACTTTGTATCATGCCCCTAAATTCGGTTAGTAAAAAAGGAAAAAAATATAAAATTAATATTGATAATTAAACAAATAATACTATATAGTTTTAATGAAATTTAATTAATTTATGTTTTGAGACAATATTACTTCAAATTCTCATGCATCTTTAATGAGATATATTCTTTAAAACTATTTAATATACAATAGGACTACATGTCTTCGTTGATATGTTAAATGCATTTTATTAAAATATTACATAAAATGTCGAAACGTTGTGTCAACATTTTTTGACATTTTCTTTTTTTTTTTTAATTTTATGGGTATATTATTCAATAGCAATATTGCAGAATATATTGGCATAGATATGTTTTAAAAGATATCTACATTTGTATACAAGGACACAGAGGACGTCACATACAATACACTAGCGGTTTGTTTCACATAGAAGGTTTAATAAAATCATTTTTATCACTCATTGTTTGGCCTACAATTTGAAAAAATGTTGTTTATAACGTAATTTTTGGCCATAATTCATTTAATATGAAATAAATATTATAACTATATAAACTTAGAACATATTATTATTCTATATTTTGTTTGTCGTTGCTAAAGAATGAAGCATCCCTAATAATTCAACAAAAGTAGATAATTTCTCATTTCATATTTAAAGCAAATATTTTTGTTATATTATTTTTCTCCCAACAATCTTTTGAGTCATAACATAATACAATTTTAAATAAATAAAAAAAACAATAAGTGAAGAATTTAAATTTAGTGTATTAATTTAATTAAAATTCACACACATTTCGTATCATTTATACGTCTCATAAAATAACAATTCATCAATAAAGAAAATGTTGAGGTGACGAAAACGTCTAATTAGAACATTATTATTCTATATTTTGTACTTGTACATAATACTCATGCACTTAAAAAAGACTGCTCCTACGAAAATAAAAGTTATAAAAAACTTTATAATACATTTAACTAACTTTAATGTGAATTCTGGCAGACATCTCTACGACTCCTGAGATATAAATTTCTCAAAAAACAAAAAAGTTCACTAAGTACTGATTTTTCAGTACATTTTTTATGCAACGTTGCTTTTTCAAAAGCTATATTTCGGGAACTGTAGAACGTAAATACGTCTAATATAGCTCATATTATAGCAAATTTCGTCTGATTTAAATGATGTTCTCTTGTATTGTTAGTTGTTTTAAAGTTATAGTGATCCGAATAAAAAAAAAAAATTTTTAACGTTTTGAAGCAGCTCTCATTTTTTTATTCTCCCTACCTATAAATGACAGGCTCATCAATTTAAACTAGTAATTATAATTAGTTTTAATTGAAGTAATAGAAACTTGATTACTTGAGAATTGGTGAAATAAATGATTTTTTTTCTCACCCCGGCTCTTGTATTATTACGTTTCGAAGTTCAAGGAACTACGAAAATGAGCCTTAGCTATATATTTGGAATATATCTCACTTTTTTTACATTTCATGTATTTTCCTCAGATATCCGATATTTGTCTATCGAACTAAGATTGCTTTCCTTAGTACCTCTGTATATATAATTTGTACCTAACCAAATGACCACCACGTTATCAGAAAGGAAGATCTTTACAGCTACAATTCTTTACTATTCCGCATTGAAAGAGTTTGTTGAATAATGTGGTTACAACCTGCCTGGATTACGACCGAGAAGAAATTCAGTTGGTGAGCTCTCATGATAGCCGTGGTGAGCTGTGGTTTGGCTAAATTAAATACTGTGGTTTGGCCTAGTCCACCTGCACCGCCTCCTCATTGTTTGACTCCGTCTCAACTTATTAATGTTGGGCATTGCGAGGGAATATTAAAAGTCTAAGAATCCGAAAATAGAACTAAGTTTTGTGGAGGAGAGAGTGAATAGAGATTATGTTAAAAAAAATAATTATAATTAACCTCGACCGATCATATAGAAAATAGTATAGAATATACATTTAAAAATTTAAAAATAAAGTGCAGTAATTTTGTTTTGCAATTTTAATTATTCGGGCGTTTCAGAATCTACAAGAAAAAGAATATTATATATTTAATACACTATAAATTAAGATAAAATAAAGCATATAGGATAAAGGATATAGAATGCACGAAATAACAACACTAGGTTCTACAAATATGTACGTATATATCTGTAAATTTGGATTTTTTTGGAAATTAAATTTTTTTAAATTGGTAAAAAGAACTCCAATTTTGATTTAAATATATTATCTCACAAAAAAAGATATTTCGTAATAAAAAAAAAAAAATTGAGAATGCCGATTTGGCAGTATTAATTCATACGAGAAAAAGCTTCTTTAATATATATTATTAATTAATGTGATTTTATATAATAAATTGTAATAACTTATGGGGTTTGGCGTATCAAAACGGTTAGTAAATATATTGCGTTTTTAATATATATTCCACATTTTTTATTATGTATAATATTATAATATTTTTATTATTTTTTTGTTTTTCTAAATGGAGGTTGGGGCTTCATTAATAATTATCGTTAGTTGTGTTGCTGGAACATTGACGACTGGTTTTGCAGCGCCGAGAGAACGGGCACTTTAGAAGTGAGTTTACTATAGAGGAGCGACCCCCCGCCACAGTTACAGAAGGGAGCTACCCCTCCATAGTGTACCCAACTGCTCAGCCCTCATCGGTTCAGTACCCTACCGTCTTCAACACTGTACTGTCAAGTAAAGTTTACAGTGTACAGTGTAGAGTTGTGCGTGTAGTTGATCGATCGTATATAATAGTGTGTGCAGTGTAATTGTGTAAGACCCAGAGGCTGCTGTGCTGAGTACTTGTGATGATAACGTTCCTGGACAAGGGCTAACAATGACTGAGCATTCGCCGGAACAGACGAGGCCCTCCTTAGTGAGGCGGAGCACCTTCCGGGCCTCACTGAGGAGGATGGCTAAGTTCCGTCCTTGGGAGTCAGCTGACGAGCGGCAGGTGCACCATCGCTCCAACGGACAGGAAGTGGAGGTTGTTAGGCTCCCAGTAGTCAGTATATACTCGGTTAGGGAGGACATTGTCATGAAGAGGAGGGTTCACGACGAAGAGAACCTCTCACCGGCGTCCAGGAGGAATGTCGATAGATTGGTCAAGAGGTTCGGACCGGAAGTCCTCGAGACCGCCAAGAAGCGCCAGTTGGCCAAGAGGAAGCCGCTTGAGACGATAGTGCCTGAAGTCGTGGTCAATAAGCGGAGGTGTTCAACAGGCAACATTGAGCTGGGTGTGGATTGCCAGTCCAAAGGTACCATAATTTGTCATCTAGTTAATACTCTTCACATATTACTATTTGTAAACATTAATTAATAACATTTAGCAAACATTTCTATTTATTTATTTCAAAGTTAGTTAAATGATAAGTAAAAAAAAAAAATTACTACTTCATAAATATAATTACTATCGTGTATTTATTAATAAAAAGTACAAATACCATATAAATTTACAATAAAACAAAACATAGTGGTTCTGTAACGGTTTTCATAATGAGGTCATTCACCTTTACTGACTTGCCAATTAAAAGTTTCATTTTTCGATCTTTCTCCCATAAAGTAAATTTAAATAGATTCAGATTTTGTACAAAAAGTACAATATCAATTATTCAGATTATTAATGAATAACGGATCGTAAAAAAATAAAATCCAATAAAGAAACGAACAAATATTAGAAAAAAAAATTAATAATTTTAAACAAAAAATATATAATGAAATTCAATAAAGAGATAATAAAGGGAAAAAAATTATTGTATTATATAGAAAATGTATAAACATAAAATCGTTCCTACATTATGTAAATTACCAAGGCCAATTACCTCTGAATCCTGTACAACAAAGGAGTTAGAAGCTTTGTTTTGTCCCAACGGTTTTTTATATAGGATTTTTTCCCTGTTTTATTTATTTATTTTTAATTTATGTTCTTGTTTTGAAGTAATTATTATTAATTACATTATTTTAAAATGTAAAGTAACCACATTACACCAAATCAGTTTTAATTCAAACGTCCATAGGCATTGTAATAATATAAACACCGAAATTATTCGAGTTTACAGATAATACATAAAATAAATAATAATCCAGTTCTTTTGTTATTATATTCTTTCTTCTGTTCAATATTTACTTTAAAACTTAATATTCTCAATGTGTTAAGAGGGATTATCAAACATTAGTCAAACATACCGAGTCATGAGGACTACATTTGTAAATATAACCTTACAACAGGTTAGAATGACAATACAAACTAATAGAAAAGAAAAAAGGAACCACCTCCGAATATATAAAACTAATAGTTATTTTCACATTAAAATTATTTATTTATCTTTTTTTTTGTATTCTACAGAATAAATAAATAAATTTTACTTTTATTTAAGTTAATTGTGATTAATAAAAAACCGTTTACAAATTTTTTAATTCATTTAAACTTTTATAATCGGTTAAAATTACGTTTATTGACATAAATTTTAATTACTGCATAATGCTTCTATTATTTGTCTATATTTTTTTACTGAAATTAATATATATATAATGAATAGTTAAAATTTTAATTTACTTACAGTTTTGCACTAGATATAAAGAATAAAATAAATACCCAAATGTCTAATTCCAGCATCAGCTTAATGTAGGTATCCATCTGGGAGGAAAACATCTGCTTATCTTGCACCTGGCCACAATCGTTTCTCCCCTGAATAAAGTTCTTTGTATCCAATAGATCAATATATAGATCATTTATTTACATTATAAATGCTACAGTTCATGAAAGTGTACTTCTTTTTTTCATGAATATGTTGATTTAAACAAAATTATGATTATTTTATAATTAGGAGAAAGGTATACAATTAAAAAGATAAAGATATTTAACTGAAAGATTTAAAAAAAAAAAAAAAAGATAAAGAAGAATTACACTTCCTGTACAACAAAGATGAACCACTCTGTTGATGACCTCTCAATTTTCATGAATATATTGATTTAAACAAAATAACGATTATTTTATAACCAGAATAAGGAATAGTGTTAAGGTATACTATTTAAAAAAATAAAGTTATTTAACTGAAACATTTAAAAAAATAAATAAAAAACGAAAAGAAAAAGAAGAGTTATACTTCCCGTACAACAGAGTGGTCCATCGAATAATAGTTGGCTAAATTTTTAATTTTTTATACATTTATAATAAAACTCTTCTTTTTGAAACTCGGGTAATAAAAAAAGACATGTCATCTGGAATTATTTTTTATTGTAATATGTATTTATTTGTAGTGAATTCTTCAGTGTGTGAGACTAAAACCTGTTTGATCGTTTTCGGTTTATTTAATTGTAAATGTTTATAGTTTTTCATGGAGATCATAAACAAAATGTAATAATGTGTTACTTGATTGAGCCATAACAATAAATCTGAAAGCTAGGAAGCTGAGTCGTGTGCCGCGTCATCTATAAAAAAATTGACACGCTGTCAGAATTATTTTCTTTAAAAACTGAAACCTCTCAATCGCTTATCATCAAGTTGTTAAGTGACAGTTTGTATCTGGGTATCGAATGATATTAAAAGTTAATAAGTAAATTTAAAGTATTTTAATAAACTTAATAAGTAATTTAATAATAGGTGTTTAAAAAGAAAAAAAGAGAGACTATTAATAATTGTGATCATATTTAAACGTTTCAACGAAGGTA
>NW_027114528.1:18674-20942 GCF_000696795.3 Halyomorpha halys | reverse complement strand
TATATATATGTAATTAATCTTCCATAAAACATTTGTCAGTCGAAAAATTACGAAGTGAAAAAAATATTGTATTAAAAGTAAAAACATAAATTTTTTGCCAAACGAGCAATACAACTTAATTATCCGGTCAAGTGGTATAATTAATTTCAAGTGCAGTGGGGGACAAGAGGGGTAAAAGTGAAAAGTTATTAATTTAATAAAAAGAGATTTTTTTTTCAAGCAAATATTAGTTGTAATAACTAATAAAGTACTATGACAATTATACATATTTTTAATTGTAATCCCTTTTCCTTGGTGAAATGTCACAACGTGGTTGACTATAGTTTGCCCCCCTCTAGTATCTTGGGTACGCCCTTGATCAAGTAGTCATAGACCGCAGTCCTAAAGCGATGAGATTATATCTCATTTTTTGACGAATTTGAAAGCATCGCCGCTTTACAACTATAGTTTATGACCATAGTACTTGATATAATATAATAAGATTTTCGCCATGAGGCATCTTTTAGAAATTAAAGGCGAAAACCCAAATAAAGCTCTAAAATTTCGAGGTTTTCTGCTTTTAAGAGTTCTCTCAAATTCGATTTTATTTCATATTCCTACCTGTATATATACTTGAAAAAAAATTAAACCTACTGTCCCACCTTTTGCAACACAGAATTCTGTCTATGTTGAATTCCGTTCTAATTTGACTTGCCTTTTAACTCCGTTAGCTAATTTCTATTCCAATAATTCTGTGAAGTGCATATACAAATACTTGAAATTACAAATACTCTAAGAAACTGAGTAAAACGTAATATTCCCCCAATACAAATCAAATATTGTTAATTTGTTTACTATTTACTATATCACAAATCACTAAAAAAACCGACAATATGTGCAACCATTTAAAATATAGTAGTTTGAGTTACTTATTCTGAAATGACAAAAAAAGATATATTTATTTTTGGTTGAATTTGTAGTTCCATGACCACCTTATCCCACGATTGAAGTTGAAAATCTCTTAAAATAAAAATATTTCTGATCAAATTAGTAAAATATTTTAAGTAATTAATATATTAATCAATTTTAGAAACCGAATGATTAATGTTATTCTTTGAAAAATATAGGATTCTTTTGTATTGTAACCAATTTGCGTGGCAAGAATCAACTAGTTTTGATATATTTTTTAATTAATTATTAATCTTATCAGACTCGAGTCATACTTGGTCTACTCTTCTAGTTGGTTTAATATTAATTCATAATGAACATAATATATTAAAAAAAATTTCTCATGTAAATAATATATTTATTATGTTATTATGTGAAAATGTTAATTTATAATACAGATTTGATAAGAAAAATATAAATTTTATGATAATTTAAATGACTTTTTAGATTTTGAATTTTAAATTATGAAAAAACTTTTACTTTCGAGAAATTGATATATTCATTTTTAAAACTACTTTGAATACTTCTTATTTATTATTACTGTCATATTTTTATAAATCAAAGTATTTATTTATATTTTAATAAAAAAATCCTTCAAAAAATATTCCTAATATTTTTCATCTTTTAAAAAACATTTTGGATTGCTAGAGTCCGTGGGTGAACTGTAAGAATAGAAAAGTTATGACTGTCGGAAAAAGTTTTCCGCAGTGAATTTAGTGCATTTATTCAATATTTTCCCATGACAGAAAACTTTCAGAAACTTTCACATTGAAAACTGATGTTGACATTTTCGCCTCCGGAAAACTACTTTTCTATTAATCTTGTTATTCCATGTCACAAATCATCGCTTACATCTAATAGTTACGTAAAAACATCAACTAAATATTACGAATAAAATCATGACAAAATGCTAAATATTTTAGTTTCTTTATATCATTTATTTAAGAGATTACTAATAATTATAAATATAAAGGAGTTCTATTTATTGCAATTTCATCAAAATTAGAATTAGAAAAGTATTAATTGACGAAGTAAAAAATATTTTATATATAATATAATTGTACAAATATAAGAGTAACTTAAACAAAAACGGTCACATAATTAGTTAACTGTCAATAAAATATTATCTCATGTGCTATTTAAGAAATAAAATATTATTTATATGTTTTACATCTTGGTAAGAAACAAACTGATAGGAAAAAATTCTAGACAGTGTTGAAATAAAGAAAATACATATTTTTTTTTTTAATGATTTTGTAGTACCATATGTTTGGTTGTCTTTTGTTTCTATATAGGTTGTTATTTTTCTAAAATTTTCTATTCCGGTCATTAATGGATTTA
>NW_027114528.1:8869-18624 GCF_000696795.3 Halyomorpha halys | reverse complement strand
ATTTTAGTTATTCTAGTGTTGAATAGTTATTCACAATTATAAGATATTAGTTTTGGAATACTTGTAGTATACTTTATGTTGGTTAAGTTAGTGAAGCTTCATATGCGTCAGCCATATGTTATGATAAGTCAACCCTATTAGGCATACTCCAAATAAACCAAAGGTCACTTTAATTTGTTTTTATCACTTTAATCTTTAAATAATATCATCCCATACATTAACGCTAATATTAGTATGTGTAAATAATAATGCAAAAAATTCAATCGCCAGAATATAAGGTGAAGATAGCGATTCATCGATTCAGGTATAATCAAGACATAATAAACAAAATAATATATAACTAGGATAAATATAGCACATCTCACATCATCATTCTAAAAAGACACATCAACAATTAACAGTAAATCACTCCTAAATATCTAAACACGTTAATTTATTCAGTAACTGTTTAGATCTCTTGAATATGTTGTTTCTTCTATTCATTATAGGGTACAATAAGTTAACGAAACTTTGACCGGTTAGTTATTTGGTGATGTAAAGCTTTCTTTGATGTGATTATTTTTAAATATTTCCTTTATATAACAAGCTTATCTTAGTATTAATTGTATAGTTTTTATACTCTCTTAAGGTTAGATTGAAAAAGTGAAATGCTCATTGAGTGCGAGACTTCACAGAGGACGGTCCGTGTGAATACGAACCCCACTGGCATTCCTTTGTCCCCCGTCCCCCGGCTGTGGAGGTCACTTCTCCTTGGACTGAATTATTCCGTCCTCCATCATAGCACCTACAATTTGTTTGTAATAAAAGATGACCATTAATTAAACCATAATACTATTACATTAATATAAATACAATGTCTTAACGTTCTGTAAATTTACCCATTATGTTTATATCTAAGACACTAGGCTGTAAACAAAAACAACAGTTTATTTTACTTTTTAACATTTATATATTCTAATTAAATGGTCTCTAAAAGATAAATAATAAATGTATATATTTAGGTTGTAAATAATTTCTACCAATACAGTTTCTTATTATACATGTTTACATATTTGCTTTCAACGTTCTGGAGGTTTCTTTATCTTCACTCTCCGACATTTTGTTTTTCGATGCATCTATCATATTTTTACTTAACCCATATTATTTTATGAGTACCTTATATTATCTTTTTTAATTAATTAATAATTTCTGAGGAGTACAGTTGGGCATTCCTCGTTTTAATGTGATGAAATTCAGAGATAACACTGTACAAATCAGTTACTTGTAAATTACATTCCATATTCAATGAGGTTACCTAGGCGACCTTGTCTGTCAGGTACCTGAATACCCTTGTTGCTAAAAAATGTTCTCCGCTGCAGTTAGTAATCATAAAAGACATGTAAATATGAAAGAATATTTCTGTTAATACGAAAGACCGCTATAATAAACTTCCATTCTTCCTTCTGTAAAAGGTTATAAACCCAAAAATCAAGTAAATTACTATTATCCAATAATAAATAAACACAAATATTATTGACCGACTAAATATTTTTTACATTGGGGTAAGGTACGATGCTACTAACTCCAAGTTTTGGATAACATGATAAATTCCACACAGCTCATGCACGCCAAATCAAGTTTGAACAGTGATGGAATCAATTGTAAATAAAATCTAGATTTTTCCTCCAAATTTTATCAAGTTCTGTAACAAAAAAATGTTGGTGGATTCACAATCGATTGTCCTGAAGGGATGTTTTATACCTTGTTTCCAAAATTATTCCTAATGCTTTCATCTGATAGGGAATATAACAACCTCAAAAAATTTAAATCATTTTAAATTGTCTTCAAAATTTTGAAAATCTCAAAAAAAAATTTATAGTTTTATTTTTTTGATATCGTGTTATTCCGGCTTACCTTGTTAAATTCATGCAACATTTTATGATGGGTAAATGATGAGACCACGAGTATATAAAGCCTAGATTTGTTTTCTGAATTTCAACATGTTTCAGAAAACAAAAAGGCTTGTAGATTTACAACTAATTGTGCCAGAGGGATGTTAAATTATTTTAAAGAGTTTTGCATGTAAATTATAACATGCCAACTTCAAACAAATAAATTGAGAGAAACGTTTTTAAAAATTTATATAACATATCAATGTTAAAAAATAATATTTAATATTATGAATTATGATAAATAAATAAAAAGTATTCAATTTATTTTTGAAGGAGCAGTCGGTGAGTTCCGGCACGAACTTTCTGTCACACTGCAGAGCTTAATGTCCAACAGAGCTGCTAACTTGATTAACTGCTCTGCTGGCTTCAAAAGTTGACTGAGCCTCGGCGTTATTTAGGGTGAATAGGCTCAAATAGCCAATTTAGCAAAAGTTGATGCAGGCAATAATGTTTGTGGCGATGGGACATGCCTTGTCTACAAAGTGTAACAAGTGAGGGGAAATGAGGGACTCGTGTTGGTCAGCTTTGGATTTAATACAATATTTATCTCCTCCAAGTACTTCAGGTTTAATTATTTTTGTAAAAATTAAATATTAAAGTAATTTCGAAATTTCGGTAAATATTGGTTAGCGTTTATTATGATTTAAAAATTTTTTTATTTTATTATTTATTTATTGTTATTTACAACTGTATACATATATACACATCAAGTAAATTTGCTGTATGTGATATTATGACATGATACAAACATGTGGAGAATCTACCCATTGGTAGAACTCCAAAAACACTTCTAAAGGAGAAGATCTCAAGGCCATCTTCTTTTCAGACGCCTAGGAGGATTATTAGGTAGTGAAGTAGCCAGGTTAGAAACGAGTTGGTTTGGAGTGGTTGTGGAAGTTTATTATGGAAGGATTGGTATCTGGTTCCAATCGGCCAATCGGGAACATAGGGGACATTGAGATCCTGATGGATGATTTGATTTGTGACAAAGTAAGGAGCATTAAGGATTTTGGACTGTAAGGATTGGATTCGATAGTAACTATGGTTTAGTGGAGCCTCATAGCTCAATTTCGTATGTCCAGATAAGCCTTATAGTAGTCATGTAGATCAGTCTTTTGTAATGGATTGGAAGTTTGGACCGTTTGTCTAGTAAATATTGTAATAGTCGGAATCGACGAGCAGTTTCCTGTCTTTTCAGTCTTGTATGGGGATTCCATGTCAATCGTTTGTCCAGATTTAGTCCTAAGTAATGGATCTGCTCAACAGGAATAAGTGGGGTATTATTAAAAGGTACTGTGGGGCAAGACGAAGGTTTACGACGAAGGGTAAAGATTTAAAAAAAAAATGAATTTACAATTTCTCTTACGTGTGTCTAGTACTTACAAGAATTGAGTACTCATAATGAGATATAAATTTCAAAATGAAAATCTTGGGAGTGGGAAATAAAATCTAGCTATGGAAGAGTAGAAGTTGTAGTGGTATTAACAGTTTACGTAAAAAAATTCTAGAGACCAAAACTACTCTTTTATTATATTTTAAATGCAGTGTTTAAAATGCATTTATTATATTCTCAAATGTTCTTTGAGTCTTTTTCTTTTATTTGGGAGGATAAAAATTAGGTGAAAACGATAAGAAAGCCAAAAGCCTTTGTAGTTGTATTATATCCAACAACTACAAAATTGATTATGATATCGTTTTCTCACTTCCTAGCTATGGAGAGATTTGTGATAAGACCTAGAGAGCGAGGTTTAAGGAAGTTTCAATTAATGGTTGTTTATTTACATATTCAACGATTTGTATCATTCTGTTGGATTCTATAAACTGCCGAACAAGAAAAACGTATATAAATTATCACTAAAATAATACTTCTTCCTATGAAGTGAGGGTTAAAAATTCTCTAACGATCAAACTAAGTTTATCATTTTTCTTAAGTACAATAACAAGCTAAGAGACCTGAAGCATATGTATGCATGCTAGGCGCTCATTTGGAAGCTTCATTGTCTCAGGCTTTGAGTAAGATGAAATTTCCTTTCAATCTCTCGCTTAGGCGGTTTTTCGAAAAAAAAATCTAGGAAATGAGTGAGAGAAAAGTTATGATAAAATTTAACAGTATATTATAGTGTTCAGAGATGCTTTGATTTTATATATTGTGTCGTTTTAGGGCGAAGAAGATATATAAAAATTTTTTATATATGAGATACAGTCAATTGTGGCAACTTAGGAAGTGAGGAAATGCTATTCCTCATACAAAAGTTGTTATAGCACTGGTTAGGAATATATATTTTATATTCAAATTTAATGTTCCATATGTAACCGATATAGCCCGAACCAGATATCGTTTCTTCAATTCTAAACTCCCTAACCACTCAAACCCACTAGTTTCTAACATTTCTTCCTCATCTATTCCTGACAATGCTCCGAGACGCCTGAAAATAAGATGGCCTCGAGGCCTTCTAATATAAAAACGCTATTAGAGTACTACCAATGGGTAATTTATCTACGCGCCTATATCATTCCATTATAAATTTGCAGCAAATTTACTAAATGTATTATTATCCACAGTTTTAAATCTCAATTAAGATATTAACAAATATATATATATTCAAATTGGCTGAGTTTTATACCTCTGAATATTTTTTGCATTCCGTTTTTTTTTTTTTTGTTTTTTTTTCTTACCTTTTGTGCATGTGGCAGTACCTTTTTCTTACTCCTTTGAGACGAATTTTACCATAATTTTAACATTATCCAGGAACTAATTACATCATCATATTGAAGGTCCTCTTAATGTTTAATACATTAAAAATATATAAAATTTTTATATGTTCAGTTGCCAGTTCATGATCACGTTTAAGTTGTTGAACAATTGATTCATTTGTATGTTTTTAGTACTAATTAAAAGTTTCAAAATCGTATCTTAACGCCTTTACCTCTTAATGCCTTTTTTGAGAAAAAGAACATGATTTCTGACGAAATTCTTGGTTCCAAATACAGAAATGAAAATGCGAAAATCATTCAATTGGGTGAAAAAGTGAAACCGAGATGACGTTAGAAAGTCTGTAATGGAAAAACTTGACAATAGAAAGAAAACTATTTAGGAAGCTGTGTTACTCACTATTGGCGAAGGTTGGCATCTGTGTTACCGATCAGTCAAGAATGTTTGTGGTCTAGGAAGTGAGAAATCCACTTCATAATCAATTTTGTAGTTATTGGACAACTATAAAGGCCTTTCTTATCGTTTTTACCTAATTTTTATCCTCCCAAATAAAAGAAAAAGAATCAAAGAACATTTGAGAATATATGTGCATTTTAAACACTGACATTTCAGTTTTTTATCGTGTTTTTTGTTGAGATCTGATTGGATATTAATTTTTATTTAAAAATGTACCTTTTTCTTAGTTGTTTTTTTTTTAATCACTACTGACTTAATTGGAAGCATAGGTGTCAGCACTAAAGGGGTAAGACAGATTCTATTCTCTCTCTCCTCCCCCTCCAATGTTCTATGAAGGATGCCAAAAAGTCTGCCCCTTCCCCCAATATTTCATAGTTAATTAACTAAAATTAACCCACAATAAATTGGAATAAATGGTATAGTTGATAAAATAATAAAGTTTATTTAATAACGGAAAATCATTTCACATCCTACAAGTGAATTATACGAGTTAACATTCTTTTTAATCGTTTTTCACGACTTTCCAACTCTATGTTGCAAAATGATCCACTCATTATACTAGAGTCATGTCTAAAATTGATGACTAGGTTACTCCTTTATGTATGCCGTTCTGTCTCCTTTCATGTAATACTGTCATGTTACATTGACCATCGGCTCCATCCAATATTTCCAAACAGTCGACGCCTAGGATAGGAAAGTATAGTAGTATGGTTATTGTTAATAACTCGATATGGTGGAAACAAACAGAAATTAGAGCGAAATATTGAAAGATAAATTAAGGAAATCAGGGAAGTATCTATGAAACTTTTTAGCAGATGAAATAATAATCTAAAACTTTCTTTATTTAACATTCATCCTTGACAATCCGTTTTATTTAACTGTTTCTTATCGCACTATTTCATTACAATTTATATAGCTCTAGTTTTTATAGTCCTGATGACCAACAATTTTCGTCAAAATGTTTACCCACATTAAAACACATAAATTAACTGTTTGTTTTATTTTTAATAGCATCACAATCGTTATTTGTTAAATATGTGATGCTAAATCTGATAAAAAGGCAAATAAAGTTAATAATATTAATATTGAAAATTGCTGAATAGAGAAAACTAGCCTGGGAAACTTGAAAGAATTATTATTATTATTTATTTTGTAATTCTATATATGCCTATCGTAAATTTGTGATTCCTTAGACGACCTCCACATAGGATTACATTTATACATACAGTATACATTTTTGAGTAAAGAAATCTTCCAATGAAGACATTCCTGACGTATTTCATCCACTTTATGTGGCAGATCCATCTCTAGAAGCGTTTCAGTCATCTGGTCGGATTTTGTGATTGAGTGTCAGTTAGTAATGTTTGTACTGACAGTTCATGAATGTTTATATAGTTTTGTACTTTTTTTTTTTTAAGTTGGTCACAAATGGTATGTCCAGGTCCTTTTATAGTCATTTATTTGCGATGTAAAAGGGACTGTAGGTGATGTTTCAGAGCAATTCCGATTGAAAGATCTGAATGTTCAGAAGGCGGGCTTTTTAAAGGTGCGCTACACTTGAGTAGCGTAATGTCATACCGGCCTAAGCCACATGTATATTTTAAGTTTTTTAGTTAGGGATAATTTATTTTTATGATGTAGTTAGTAGTCGTTGAGGGCGGCAACACAGGTAGCCCCACCGAGGGTTGGCAAAAAGGACCACTAGGCCCGCCCAATTGCCGGACTTGTCCCCCCCACCCTCAAAATACCAGTACCAGTACCGCTAGTAGTCGTTGAAGTGAAGAAAATTGAAAAAATAAGACATAAAATATTCTATTTAAGGGAATAAAAAATAGATGAAAAAATTGTTAACCATATAACAAATATATATCCAATAACGAATAGAAAATTATTTCTTAATGATTGGAGAAGTTTGTCGGGGGGTGCGGTCAGCAAAGAACAACATAAATAAACAAAACCATATTTATTTATGTTATGCCGACGTTCCGACCTAAGTTTCAGGTCTTCATCAGGACTATAGAACAAAAGAAATAACAACAACATTTAGAGAAACATAACATTGAAAAGTAATAGTATACAAACAAACACATTTGGAATTATACAAAATATTGAATTGAATCATAAATGATAAAAAAAATTGATAACTGATAATTCAATAGTAAAAAAATTTAATTGATTGATAATCGTGGAATTGGATGGTAGTAGATTGAAAACAGTGAAGATGAAATATAATATCATGTAGGTAAGAAGATATGTATAATATAAGATATGCAAGTAGTGTCTAAAAAACTGAAAATATAAATAAATAAATTGTATCTACAAATTGAACAATATGACAGACTATCAAAAATAGTGAGTGGCTTATATCTGAATTACAGTGTGAGTATTAACTTATATACTTATACTTAAAAACGTCGGCATAAAATAAATAAATATGGTTTTGTTTATTTATGTTTATGAGACATACTTCGTATAAGCGTTTGACTTTCAAATTAATAATGTCAATTTAAACCAAATTAGCAGAACCATGTCAAAATTTCACATAAACCTTTTTTTTCATAGGATTTTAGCACAGTTCAGGACGGACAAATTGAATCAATAATATAATATTAATATTAATAATATTTGTACACAAACGTTTAATAAATCTATTTAGTGACCTATTAGTAAATAAATTAAATTTTAACTGTATCCTTGAGCAAACATTTCAATTTTACAATTTAATATACATTTTTTCCTACATGTACCTGTTTAATAGCTAAAAGTACTTAAAATGAGCTAATTATTTTTGGCTTGGAACAATACGTTTTACTTCTTGGATTTCATAATTTGTATCCGTCCTTGCACTCATACGTGATCACATCGCTTGAAACTCTGGCTGGCACACAAAGAAGAGCGGCCCAAAAAACAACTAGTGGTAACATCCACAATAAAATTCAGCTATACTTGCACATACAGTAAACATCTCTTTCGAGTTTATACTTTCTTTTTGTCAATTGGTTTAGTAATTCGCCTTAAAAAAAGGGTCTCCAAAAGAAGTAATATATATGTTTATTTTTAAATCGACTTTATTTTTAATATTCAAAATTAAGAGTGAGATTCACTAATGCTTCATTCAAATTGTAATCAAACGAAACTGAAATGAAGATGATTTTATGAATAATATGTGTTATATTAGTTTTTTTTTTTTTTTTTTAGTATCTTTCAATTAATTAGTCAAGATTTAATTTCATTCAATAATATTTGTAATGAAATTAGTTACTTCAATTTCCCAGCTATACAAAATTAGATGAATACTAGCCTAATCCTCTGCTAAATGTGGTTATTATATCTCTTCGTTTAATCAAAGTCCATAGCCTCCGTGGCAATAAATATCCACAAATTACAGCAGCACAAATAATGTGGCATAATGCAGATAGTGGTGAATCGAGTTGGTTGTCTGTTAGTGCAACCCCTGAACCATAACAAAGGCTTCACAACACCTGGGTGCCATCTGTCCGTATCCTCCAGTTCGTATGCCAGCTCCACGAGGCTAGGTACTGTTTTTATGTCCCTCAATATGTATTCGCGCCATTTATTTATGTATTATGTATCGGCAGAACCAGGGGAATTCTATCAGGGTAATATATAAGTGATTTTATTTTGTAATTTGATGTTGAACTTTTTTTTTATAAAATTTTAGTTTTAAATTAATCTGCTTATAACATTATAAGAATATAATGCATGATAAAAGAGGTTTCAAACTCTTAAGGACCTTCTCCGGTGCGTTGGCAAGGTTGTTTTTGTTTAGTTAAGTTTATTAAATTCGGAAATAATGTGTGTCCGAGCACATTAAATACTTTTATCCATTCGCACCTTAAAACTAATATACTCCCAGAGACTCCTTAGAATGTAGATGTTCTACAGTAAAATATATAAAACTAATAAAAAAAATAAAATAAATAATAATAAAAAATATCAGCACCTATGTTTTGACCCACGTTTTATTAGAGATAATTTAGTTGCTACTATCGCTTGACTGTTGATAAGATATAGTAATTTACATTTTTTAACTGCTATCATAATTATGTTACATAAAAATTATTTTTCTATATATACTCTCTTTGTCATCGATGCGATAAACTCTGTTAAGCTAAATGTCTTTACGGCTGACTTACTCTGATAGATCTTTCTGTTGTGGTGGCACACCGAATATGACAGTGTGGAACACTTGGGCTGGGTCCTACCCATAAGATTACCGTAAACCAAACCTAAAGCTGATGGAAATCACTCGAAAAAATTCCATAAAAATCTGTCAAAGTTTAACATAAAAATTTAAAACTTCGCATCCAGTTTAAATATCATTTGTAATGATATCACGTTTTCAATTAATTATTATATGTCTATTCTATAGATTTCGATTTCATTCATGTTAGTTATAAATAATACTGATCCGTATAAATAACTAATTACTTTTATAAATTACCTAGATTTATTATGCTATAATTTATGCTCTTTTGCGTAATTTATTGATCTACCAACAGAAACACGAGAGTTTTCCTTTATAATTAACGAGATGTGACGTGATTGTAGATATAGATGTGGCTATCTCTAATTGGTTAGTCTGTATTAGTAGTTTATGATATTGAAATAAGACGGGTACTTGTCTTTTATTT
>NW_027114528.1:0-8819 GCF_000696795.3 Halyomorpha halys | reverse complement strand
TTTGAAAAAATAAATTCATTTATATATTATATAAAAAGTATGCATGTTTAATATGTTTTCAAAGAGATTATTTTCATTTAGCTTACTACACGAAATTAACTTTGCTTAATTACTTCCTTAAAAATCCAAACATATAATATAGCCTTGATCATAAAGGAATCCTTTAATTTTAATTTTTTTTTTTTTTTGCATGCACACGAGAGAAAAACCTTGATAAATTATTTATTTAAAAAATATGGATTGGTAAATGAATTTAATTTAAAGGTAATTCTAAACGTCAAGCAGGAAAATGGATTTAATAAACATATTTTAAAATTAAATATATGGTAGTTATAAATAAATATTAACTTTTTTTTTTTTATATCAAACAAGTACCGTAAGATGACCTTTTGCAGACCTTGCTTGTACTGTTATTAGTACAGAAGATTAATTTTTAATTTTTTTGAACGGAGGTTTTGTTTGAATTTTTAAATAAACGATATTTATGAGAAATATTTCTTAAATTAAGACCTGGATCTAATAATTTTCTAGAATCCGTGACGATGTCTTTCAACTTTCCGATCTCCTCTTTGAGGACTAGAAGTTCCGCTCCGTTCCCTCCTTCGGAAGACGTTAATCCTGACACTGGTGCTTATTTAAAACCTTCAGGATCCGGTGCCTGATATTGAATAGTTGGGATTCCTCGGATGTTTGTAAACGATCAGATTGGATATTTCGGGACTGGTTCACTAGACAACACCTCAAAATACAGTTGTGTACGTGCCATGGCGTAGTTAGTGTAGGTGTACTCTTGTTATTGTCTCCTTTCACACCCTATTTAGGGAAGAACACTGGTGTCTTTATTTATTAGGTTCATATGTTTCTGGTTACCTATCCGAATGTAAAAGCAACTTTCGTGATGATCATATAAAAAAAATCTAGTTCTTAGTTCACTAACATCGTCTCATTTGTCAAATTCATTGTTATAATAACAAAGGTTCTTCGGTAAATATCGGCACCTTCCTCAGCTGGTATAAAGGATGTTCAAGCAGTAAATGCCAATTATAGATGTAGGAATATTTCTCCCAAAATGTAGTTCAGTGCCACTATCCTCACCTTCCATCTCATACAAATATCACAACAATAATTGAATTACTCAGCTTTTGTTATACAGAAAATGGAAATAAAAGTTGAAAAAATTTTCAGTTAGATCATGGATCACAAGAAATATAGATATTTATAATAAACAAAACCTGATTTTCATGGAAACCTCATGTAAAATCAAATCTTAAGGTAGAGGGTGAGGTTTGTGGCACTGAACTTCAATTTGAGTGAAATGATCGCTATAAAGAATAGCTTTATTTAAAGGGGTTTTTTGTTCCTGAAGGTACTAAATTATTTCTGATGATTTTTTTTTAGATTTTATTTTATTTTTATACCAGATCGGCCTGGTGGGCCTTACATGGTTGGTATAAATTATATTATATATATAACGTTGGCTAAATAAAATAGTATAATATCTACTATTTGAGTTGTTTTTTTTTACCGCACCCGGACCATATTCAATTCATTTATTATATATATATTTTTAACAGTTGATTATGAGGGGATAGTCATACAAATGACACCCCTAACTATATAAATTGTTCTTATTAAAAGGAAAAAAAATAATAATAAAATAAATAGATAAGAATAATGCTTCTTAATAAAAGAGAAAATTAAAGTAATAACAAAAAATAATGACATTGGTACATTTAAATAAAACAAATAGTAATTCTTCTAATAGTAAAAAGAAACAAGTTAATTTGAAAAAGGGAAGAGAGAAGAAAAGAGAAAAAAAATTATTAAAAAAATAATAATAATGAATAAATAAAATGAATAATAATAATAAGTAAATAGAGGTAGTGTGACTATGAATTAATTTTATATTTATTAAAAATTTATAACAGAATGTCCTGCAGCAGTCTGGGCTTCAGTCTTCGGGTCGAGGTTGGGTTTCCCAGGTTGTAGGTCACTGCTCCTTTAACTGTCGGCAACTGGGAATGGAACTTCATGAACCCTTTTTTTTATATAATCCTCTATTGACTCCATTTGTAAATCGCGATGCAAAATTTCTGATGAATTTTTAAATAAGTTAATAAAGTACTATTAGTTCATTATCTAGTTTTTTTATACGGCACATTTTCAAAAATAAATAATTTACTAATTTTAACTTTTTATACAAAAAGTTCATAAATACAAAAAAATCCCAGCGTACTAGAATAATAATTATAATAATTGGAGACGAATAATTGAAGTCCTATTTTATTTTTTATCAAATAAATCATTTTTCATGTATCGTTACTTTATGTGCTCTTTTGAACGTTTTATGGAAATATTATTAATTTTCAATTCTTATTTCGGATATGAATTATTACATTCTCTGAACATCTTTGGAATGGTCAAGAAATATTTAGGACAGAGAGGAGAGACTGGAATCCCGCCCTGACTATAATTAATTACCCGTAGCGAGGATCGAACAACTGCAACCCGACAAGAGGACAAGAGGTCTCCAGATCCTATCTCTAGGACCTCTCTGGTTGGAGTGCCCTCTGCACCTAGTTATCGCTTCATCTTCTTCCTTCTTCTCTTCCTGGTCGGAGGATCCCGGACCCATTGTTCTTCTCTCCTTGTAATGTTAAGCCGGAAGGTACTACTTGACTCCATTATTACGGCTCATTCGTACTCATGTCGCAGATTATATGTTTTAGAGGTGATAACATCCATTCATATTCTAACTTGAGAGCTATTGTCATTTTCAAAGAAAGTCTATAATAAATGTATACAATTTATTTTTACGTAACAGCAAATTAATTTTATTATATCACTGGTCATAACCCGTCAGACACGACAATTTTTGCAATCATCTTACACTTATCATGGAAAAATAAAATTGAAAAGAACTTATTTAGAGACTTCGTGGCTTTAAGAATGGACCAGGAGTCGTGACAGCGTGATCTACTGAAGGCTTAGATACCGGAGTAACGCGAAGACGATCAATATTTGGGCTTTGGGCATCGGTCACTGTCAAATCGCTTGAATTAAATTGAAAAATAATTATTTAGGCTATTGAAAATAACGAAAAATAAATGAATAAACCTGATATTATTCCTAAATGCAATATTTGTTGAAGTTAAATAATAACGTAGAGATAATAATGTTGGGTTATTCCATGAAACTTCCGGGCCTTACCATCTCAGATTCGCCACAGTTGTTCTAAAACGAAAAAAAAAATTGAACCGTCATTTATTGACGTCTAGATTTTGTTTATTTTCATTAACTTCAATATTAGCATTGCTGTTATAATTAATATGAATGAGGAGTTGAATTTATGAGAGAGGAATTTTAGTGTTTATTTCTTTTTTAATATTAAAGCCATTTCCATTCTACATTTAAATTATACCCTGCGATTTACAACAATACTACATTTTTAAAAAACTAAATTTGAGAATTTTAAAATATTTACGTTTAAAAAAAATTAAAATTAGCTTTTAAAGTAATGTTGTGTTAACCTAACTTATGTAATATTAGTACCATGTGAAAGAAGATTGAATACACTGTAAAATGACACCACTTTTCATTTCACTGATCTCAAGCTAAATTAGTGAAGCTTCTACAGGAATTTCAAAACTTATCAATTTTTGTTTGTTAACCCCTTTATAAGATTTTTAACATTTAACACCGCTCCCGACACCTACTCCCACAACCCACACCTAAGCTGCTCCTATTGTCACTCATTGACTACCGTTGTAGGGCTTACGGAGGCCTCTCCATTTTACAGGAGAGCAGATTGTAGTGAATCGTGAATTAAATTTTAAGATTTGTTTATGTGTACCTCGAGGCGTTCTCATGTTTCCAACCTCGACAGTGAGTTATAGTGGCTCATCCCCTTTAACTGTAGGAAATATTTTCTTGTATGTTACCAACACCAAACAATCAGTTCCCAGCACCCTTCCTACATCCACAGATCCCTCCAATCCAAATCATCTATCCTCACCCAGAAAACAAGATGTTGTCATTCTGGCCACTATATCCCTTCCCACCAACCAAAACATTTGATAATTCCTTTTCAGCCCGCTCCAATGCCCTCTGGAATTCCTTTCCATTTTAATACTCGGCATGCTCCTTCCGTTTCTTAATTTAAATCTCTCATTTTCAAATACCTTCTTAAACCCCAAAAAGACGCTCCCCAACCATATTACCGTAACATAAAATTTGACTTAGGATCGGAGTTGAATATTTTTTTTCCTTTTACATGACTTAAGTACTTCTGTTATTTTTAATTCGGAATAACTAAATATTTTATTATGTGACATCGTTAACATAGTATAATATTGTCATTAGCCAATTTTTTTTTCTGTTCTTTTTTTATTTTTAATTTAAAATAAGAGTTTAGTTTGTTTTTTTTCTCTTGTTTACCGATGATTTTGCTCCTTTATTCTACAGCCTATCTACTACAATAATCAGCTTCTTTTTTTTTTTTTTTTAGTTTGACTTCTAAAATATTTTCCAACTTGGAACTCCTGTATGGTTCGGGGCGACAGTTACGCCTATTATATCAACACGCGAGTATCTAGAAATCGAATTTATCTTTTAGCAACAGTGTGAAGAAAATACCATTATCAATTAAACATTCACTAGTAACCTTTATAACCTGATTTTTATATCATAGACGTATAAATAACTATACAACTTTTATTAATCTCATAAACTGTGCCACATGGGCTCATACATGATACAAACAAAGCCCCTTCTTTTTGTCTCCTTAATTTACCTGATCTCCTTCAGTTT
This sequence comes from Halyomorpha halys, assembly GCF_000696795.3. NCBI lineage: Eukaryota > Metazoa > Arthropoda > Insecta > Hemiptera > Pentatomidae > Halyomorpha > Halyomorpha halys. The sequence goes on along the minus strand of NW_027114528.1, from coordinate 4,010 downwards.
TATTATTCTGTCTATAGCATTCAAACACTATGTGGTCTAATAGAGTACCTCAGAACTGAAGCCATCTCCGAATCCTATCCCCTCTATTTGGGCACAATCCTTTGAAGGGCGTACAATTGCTAAGCTTAGGACTCACTTTGTTACTTCAGTAGATATCCCTACACAAAGGATACAGTCTGATAGGCAGCTTCTGTTTTATCGAAGGTGTCTTCTCAGAATACTTTGTCTCGTTAGTCAAACTGTCGTAAAAGGTTTTACAAACAGTTGCCTTTCTGATAAATGTATTTTTTTTTTTCAAGATAACAATGTTGCCCTTATTCGTTTTTCAGTTTCTCTATTTTACCATCGTCGTTTTTTAGGCAATTAACTTATATAAAAAAAAGAATATTTGTAAGACTCTCGCGCCTTAAAAGTAAAACTTTGTAGGATCGAGGATTTCTTGAAGAATTTTATTATTTTAAGATTTGGAAATGGAACTTGAATGGAGGCAATTTCTCTTAATTGAAATATCTCTTTAATTTAATAAATAATTCGAATTATTTTATTTACCAGACCATTGGATATATATCCACATAAAGATATGTACTTACTATAACGTAAATATTTATAACGAATTTCTTTACTTGCAACCTTCTCCTTTAGAGGTAGTGTGGTCAGCACTGTGCCCGTGGATATCCAGATCCTAACATACATTAAAGTTGAATGAACACTATTACATCACGGTCAACACTCCAACAACAACCCCTAATAAAGTAAATAGAAATGTTGGCGTCACAGTCATAATCTAAACCTATGTTGATCAGCGATGAACTGCAGTACTCAATTAGGATTTAACATAATTTTTTTTAAGTTAATTTTTATTTATAATCTTAACCTTTTATATAAACATAACATTTCAGTCTCATAAAAATTATAATTCCTTTATTAGTCCGACGTTTCGGCTAATTCGGCCATCCTCAACATCAATCTTAATAAAATTTTAGAGCTAAATCTTTTTAAAATAGACTTTATGGAGTCTATTCTGCCAAGGTCATTTATATCAGTCCACAAATTACCCCAATTAGTCAATTATTTACATTAAATTAAAAATTAAAATTTTTTTTTCACTGCCAACCTCCTTGGTTAAAATTTATCACAACACTATAATAAAATATATTATCTAAAAATATAAAGATAGCCTGAATTTTAATATCATTAATATAAAATTGTTCTTAATTTTTTTCATATTGGAGCATAAACGCATCTTAATTCTTAATCGAATCAGAAATTTAAACAGTATTATTTTAAAGTGAAATCTAAGGCTAAATTATTGTTTAAAAAATAAAATAAATTTGACCTTTTTGCATAATAATAAACTTTTTTTTCCCGATCTTCCATTTTTTTCGTATGTCTTCACATTTACCTTTATAGTAAATCCATTGAATCTTTCCAGAACTAAAGTTTATTTAAAAAAAAAAAAATGAGAGAAGAATCAATATGATTATTTTCCAATCACATTGATTCTTCCCCTCTTCTTTTTATTTAATCCGCATTAGATCCTCTAAGTTATAGAGAAAAAATAAATGACTAAAATTACAATGTTGCTAATAAAGGTTAAATATTTTCTATTGCATTTTCGAGGTGTAATTACCCCAATTCATTCTTCTACAAAATTAATTAGGCCACACTATAAAACAACGGTAGAAAGGAATTTTAGCGTTTTCTTCCTAAAATATGCTCGTTATTCAGTGGCTACGAGTTATATTTTTTTTTGTCTTTCCGTTTTATTTTAGGCCTATTAGCAAATCCCGCATTATGACAGTATACAGTTTACGTTTTTCAAGATGAAGCAGATGTAAAATTATAATTTAAGGGAACAACCCGTTCTCGAAATTCCCCTCCTCTGGGTACCCATACGATGTGGGGCTCAAGTTATAAAACAAACCCCGAAGTCCTCCCTCAGCCACCGAATGGGGCCCGGAGGATCTGCTCTAGCTGTCAGGGCTAAATCTTCCACCCCCTCCCTTCCCCAGTTTAGAGAGATCTGTGAAAATGCAAACCGCAAATATCGACCTCTACTAGCAATCTGAATGCTCACAGTTATCCAATCACCGTTAGTTCTCTTTAGTTAGTCTAGTTCTCTGCGACTTGGAATTGTTTAAGTTAGTAACATATAATATGAATAGTTAAAAGAGATCTTTGTTGGCCTGTGTGTAGCAAGCAGTAAAAGAGTCAGGTATTTTCATAATATTTAAGATTAAGTACATAGACTTTTTACGTCAACTTTTATTCAACTGTTAAACTAGTACAAGAGCCGGGAAGAAAAAAGGGCAGTTATTTCACCCCAATTTTTTATTACTTTGATGAAAACCATGTATAATTGCTAGTCAAAACTGACGAGTCTGCCAAGTATAGGTAGGGGGAATAAAAAATGGCGGCTGTTTCAAAATCTTATATATCTTGAAAACTACTAACGACATTAGAAAATCTAAAAGAAAATTATTTAAATAAAAGTCAATTTTCTGAAATATTAGTCCTAATAGAGCTTTACGTCGTAATAGAGATTTACGTCGAATATTTCTCGAGATATAGCTTTTTAAAAAGCAACATTTCCAAAAAATTATTGGAGAAGTTTGTCGGGGGGTGCGGTCAGCAAAGAACAACATAAATAAACAAAACCATATTTATTTATTTTATGCCGACGTTTTTAAGTATAAGTATATAAGTTAATACTCACATTGTAATTCAGATATAAGCCACTCACTATTTTACATTGTCTGTCATATTGTTCAATTTGTAGATTCAATTTATTTATTTATATTTTCAGTTTTTTAGATACTACTTGCATATCTTATATTATACATATCTTCTTACCTACATGATATTATATTTTATCTTTACTGTTGTCAATCTACTACCATCCAATTCCACGATTATCAATCAATTAATTTTTTTTACTATTGAATTATCATTTATAATTCAATTCAATATTTTGTATAGTTCCAAATGTGTTTGTATACTATTCCTTTTCAATGTTATGTTTCTGTAAATGTTATCGCTTTCGTTTTATAGTCCTGATGAAGACCTGAAACTCAGGTCGAAACGTCGGTATAAAATAAATAAATATGGTTTTGTTTATTTATGTTGTTCTTTGCTGACCACACCCCCCGACAAACTTCTCCAATCATTAAGAAATAATTTTCTAATCGTTATTGGATATATATTTGTTATATGGTTAACAATTTTTTCATCTATTTTTTATTCCCTTAACGTTTCGACCTGAGTTTCAGGACTTCATCAGGGATTGTGGCGTAGAATGTAGGCTAGCAACTGATACATTTCTAAAAAAAGTACTGAAAGATTAGTAGCTAGTTTTATTTATTTTGAGAAATCTATATCTCAGGGACTCTGTGACGTATAGATGTCTATTAGCACTCAAATTAAAGCTAGTTTAATGTACTATAAAGTAGTACCTTTATCTTCGTAGAAATAGTAGTTTTCACGATATTTGCTAAAATAAATTGATTTATAGTGGTTCAGACAATATGTTTGATTTATAAAAAACTTAATTTCAGAAACCATGACATACAGATGTTTGTCAGCACTAAAATTAAAGCTAGTTAAATTTAATATAAAATAGTTTATAACATTTATCTTTGTAGGAGTAGTAGTTTTTATGATATTCGCATATAAATATATATTTGACAAATGAAAATTTGTCCGAACAACCATCAATTTATTTTAGCAAATATCATGAAAACTACCATTTCTACGAGGATAAACGTCATAAACTACTTTATAGCTCATTAAACTAGCTTTAATTTGAGTGCTAATATATATCTGCACGTCGACTGGTTTTTGAGGTATAGATTTTTCAAAATAAATTCACGAACTACTGATCTTTCAGTACGTCCTGTACAACATTTTTATGTAATGTTAGTAGAGGGAATATGGGCGAGCTGGGACACTTTTTTGAGCAGGGAGTTCCTCGACTTGCCACCAGAGTGCAGGGTTGTTAGTTCAGACGGTGA